>NC_054083.1:10974606-11052106 GCF_017562075.2 Anopheles merus
ATCAAAATGACAGTTCGTTTACTGAAACCGCAGTAAAGCCATTCTTATATTACTGATTTTTCAGTAGTTGGTTGTGATTAAAAAATGACGAAATATTTCTTTTAAATTGAGTTTTTATTTATGCTTAGAGATTGCCAGTTCCTCAATTCATGTTCATACATGTTTTGTGTTGTTTTATACACTTTTATACTGTATTTTGCCGCCGCCGAAGTGTAGCTGGTTCAGTAAGCGCTCACAAACACCACGAAATTTCAGCAAGTACAGTGGGTTGTAGCAAAAATTTTACACACCAACACGGCTGCCAATTATTTTAAATTAATCCCGTAAGCCGAAATATCACCTGAAATTTCACCAGGGTGCCTGTAAGCGCCTACAAAATTAACTTTTTGCCCATCATGAGCTAGTGGGTACCGCATTGTTTTGTTTTGATGTTCTGACTGACAGGTCGATTTGACAGAAAGAATTGCTGCATTTTCAGTAATTTGTTTTACTGATATCCAGTGAAACGACTAATTTGACACTTATTTTACTGATTTTCAGTAAAATGCGTATTACTGAAATGAATTCAGTAAATTATTTTGCTGAAAGTCAGTAAAAACATGACATTCATGCTGAAAATCAGTAAAATATTCTATTACTGAACCGTTTCAGTAAAAAACTTTACTGAAGTAGGATGAGAAAATTTGCTGTGTAGATTAATAATAAGAAAACATGAAATTTTATGACGTCCTCGAAATTTTATAACGTCCTCGTTTTTGGTCGATTGGTGAAATAATTTGTTACATGCACATATGCATGTTTTAGTCCTAATTTCTGTCTGCCTACCGGATGCACCAGCTGTCAAATATTTTTATTACCCAACACGTTGTTCGAGTGGCTTATGCTTATCAATGAACTCAAGAAACGAGCCGTTCCCAAATGTATATTTATTTAGGCCAACGATCTCGTTCTCATCTGATAAGGTACAATAGTGTCAAATTAAACCCAAACTTAACCGTTGCAATTGAAACATTTCGTTGCAATTTAAAAATCCTCAACACAGCCGTTGCAATTCAAAAAATCGCCTCAAACCTACCCGTTGCTACCGCAACATTATGTGTCAAATTGCATATAAAATTTTATCAGCGCGTTCGACTTCATGAAGAGCAGACACGGGCCTTAGTTGTCTCTGTTGAAGTTCTGGTTCTGCTTGCTAGTGTTGCTAGTTGCTAGTGTTGCTAGTGATTTCCATATAGAGTTTAATACATTAAGTGATTTAGGAAATGGTTATATGACTTTTTGTTCAGTATATCGAAAAAATCTGTGATTTTCGCTAGGATAAATGAAAAATCGGTAGTTTTAGGGGGCTCATCTGTGAATCGGTAGGCGTATCAAAAATCGGTAGGAGTACAGATAAATCGGTATTTCTGGTCACTCTGCTGTCAGCCTACATGTATTTTATTTACAAACAAAAAAAAAGTTCAAATGTGTTCAAATTTATTTATTTCAGTTTTGAATAAGTCTGGCTCATAAAACAACTGGATAATTTGATTGTTTGGGACGAAGCAGGAATGTTGCGCGAGACCAGTAGCTCTGTTTGCAAAATTGAGCTACTTTTTGTCGTGCGAAACGTCGAACAAGGAAAGGAAGCGTAAAGAAAATGAGCGAGGTGCAGCGATATTCGAACGTCAAAAACTCTCGCCATGTTGTACGGGTACTTTCGCGAAGCACGCGGCTTCCTGTCATTGGCTAGCTGTCATCTTTGCAGAGTTCTTTTTCAGCAAATTGTCCACGAGGTAAGTTCAAATAATTTGAGGCTGCAACTATTTTATCTGTTTATTCAGATGAGGGGTGAAAAATTACTTTACTTTAGCAAACTTGTTGACTAGGCAGTTGTTGATACGTGTTCTAATCTATATTTTAACTTGTTTCTTGTAGGTTTGTATTTTTAATTCTTCACACTACTCCCGGCTATGCCCCGCTACCGTCTGCCGCCCGAGTGCTGCGGTAGGATAGACCGATGATGTGACTTCTGATCAAAACTTGTTTGATTTCGTTGCTAGGGTCTATCCTCACACGAGTTGAAACATGGGGGCATATCGATACGTCCAGGAGCTGTACCGCAAAAAGCAGAGCGATGTGATGCGCTACCTGCTGCGTATCCGCGTTTGGCAGTACCGCCAAATGACCAGATTCCACCGTGCACCGCGTCCTTCGCGCCCGGACAAGGCACGCCGTCTCGGATACAAGGCCAAGCAGGGCTTCTCCATCTTCCGTATTCGTGTCCGTCGTGGCGGCCGTAAACGCCCGGTCCCCAAGGGTTGCACGTACGGCAAGCCCAAGAGCCATGGTGTCAACCAGCTCAAGCCGTACCGCTGCCTGCAGTCCGTCGCTGAGGTAAGTGGCCAGTGCCCCCATACCTGTGTTTCGTATTGTGTAGCCGTTTGATACAACGGTAAATCGTTTTAATGATGATAAAATTCCGATTTCACGAGATGATCAAGAATCATATGATCCGTATTCTTCCTTGGATGTCTGAACATTTACACGACCTAACCTCACAAATGTGCACGTGTGATATGTTGGTTCGCATTCTCATCGTAGATTTTCTCACTCATTCATCTCATCGACAGGAACGTGTCGGTCGCCGGCTGGGAGGTCTGCGCGTGCTGAACTCGTACTGGGTTGCTCAGGACGCTGCCCATAAGTACTTTGAGGTCATCATGGTCGATCCCGCCCATAACGCCATCCGTCGTGACCCGAATGTTAACTGGATCTGTAACGCCGTGCACAAGCATCGTGAACTTCGTGGTCTCACTTCCGCTGGAAAGAGTTCGCGTGGTTTGGGCAAGGGCTACCGCTACTCCCAGACCATTGGTGGATCCCGTCGCGCCTGCTGGCGTCGTCGTAACCGTCTGCACCTGCGACGTTACCGTTAAAATGTGTCGCACTTTAGTGTGGCAGGCATGGTGGATTTTTGAAAGGCAAGTTGTATTTTCTATCCACAACGTAATAAACATCTGATGAAACCATCTAAATGTAATAAGTGTCGAAGCTTCCTTAAACTTTGCGAAAGAAAGCCCCTTGTTTTTAAAAATAGCTTGCAAATAAAAATTTCGTAAATAACTAGGTAGATTCATTTAACCAGTTATAAATCTCTAAAAACTAAAAGGGCCTTTATTGTAACGGTTAGCATTCTCTCATAAAGCATTCCAATTCGTCAAGTGTATCTCTTGTTGGCTTGCTGACGATGGAGTTGTTAGTATGGTTTAGAGAGGCTTTGGCTCCTGCGGAGTTCTTTCGCCTAACTGACGATGGAGCACATCGTTGTGACGTGAGCCGGTCAGTAAGTTTATTCCAACTTTTATTTTTACTATTCATTTTACCAAGAACACATATACATTTTAAGTAATATGTTACACCGAAAGAAGTAAAAACAATTTTCGAGTTGATTTCAAGCAATGTTTTTGTGCTAACATTACAGTAGAGTAACTTACGAAATTTACGAAACATATGATCACAATGAAAATTTCGATCGTTTTATTATACAGTGGAACCCCTTTTCATAACGATTTTCTCATAAGGTGCTAGTCTAAATGCTCAACAAATACCTCCCTTAATGGCTAAATCTCGCATATTGATTGTTATCGTTTGTGTTTCTGGTACACATTTGCTCTGCCGATGGGATATTAAGCTTACAATTGATACGTCAGCATGTTTTAAATTTATCGCTCAGGCAAAAATTTGATACTAAGCATCGTTTAATATAGAACTCTAATCCTTTCCAGACACTTGCAATAATATTCGTTATGAGGAGTTCCACTGTACATTCTGTTGTATCTAGCTTAACAGCTCAGTTCTTTAACTAAATTGTTTCTTACAGTTGTTTACCTAATAGTTGTTTCTTACAGATTAAAGGTAAGACTAATTATACAAAGGACGTGAATTATATGTTCACCAATTTAAAAAAAAATGTCCTTGAGTCCTCCTACTCTTACTTGTTGCTTACCGTTGGATGTAACAATTGCACAGATATCGGTAATTTGAAAAAATCAATAGAACAGCGTCATAAAATTACAGGCGGTCCCCGAGATACACGGTTAATGGGGACCAAAATCGGCCACAAAATACCGCGTATCTCGAATTTACGCTTAAGTCGAATCTCGTTATTTCCAGCCAAAATATCACTAATTTTCGGGCAATTTTGCAAGTAGGGGGTGGTTTTAGGCACCAAATTAATTATTTGATGTAATTCTGACTTAATTTAACAATTTTACTCCATTTGAAATGGTGTTTAACATTCGATCAATACGGAATTTATTTGGTATTTCACAATGGATGTGTCAAATCAGTACAATTTGCTCAAAGAACTGTCAAATTTGGAAATCCGCGTATAAGAGGTACCGTGTATCTCGGGGACCGCCTGTATTTGGTTTAAAATTGAAGCTATTTGACAAAAAAAAAACGACTAGGATACTTCATTTTCAAATATTAGTACAATATTCATGTATATACCCTTTTTATTTCACCATTCAATTTAATTTTCTTTTTAGCATTGTGTAGGATAAGTATTGGATTTCTATTGCTGTCACACCAGATCTTTCTGATAAAAAAAAACACTGAATTTCACTGAATATCTACCTATTCAATATTTCCACCTTTTTTGTAATAGCAAATTCTTCTAATAATATCCATCCTATCGAAAAGATTTGATTATAATACTTTTTTCCTGCAACGCATCAACTTTAATAACAAAAAGTAAAAATAGAAATTGTTTTCATTAAATAGAATGTGATATAATATGAAAAAAAATCGTTCATTCTTTGAATTCCAGATCAAGAAGCGTTGCATTTTTATAGCCAAGGGTGTCTATTATTCAAATGAACCCATTCATTTGGAGTAACTCATTCCCCACCTAGTCGGTTGCTTTTTGGCGATCAGTGAAATGAACGCGATGCATTTGGAAACTGTCACGAGACCGTGTCATCTCGGCACATGCTCAGTTAGTAGGATGCTGTTAAGGGGAATAGCTTTAGAAGTATTCGTCTCGGTCGGTCCCGCATCGGGATAAGGTTTCCATCGTGAGCCAAAACGGCTGCAGCGTAGAACGGTACATCTCAGTCGCATGTTGGCGTTTGTTCCGCGGACGTGCACAGTACAGTGTACAACGTGTAGCCGCAATGCAATGAAAACACGTTCACCATACCCTTTATGCTGCACGTTTTTCATGCAGTCTTGTATGGTCTGTGTAAAGGATGCTAATTAGTCGAGTGACTACCTATAGTTGACCACTAGTTTAAAATAAATAAAGAAGCTTTAAAATGATGTACAACTACGTAAACAAAAACCAACCCCCAATGTTTGAAATAACCGTAACAGATGATTTAAATGATAAAACTCAGGACACAGCAAACATTTGGCAAATAATCGAGCACACGGCAAGTTTTGAGTGTGTATGAATGGTTTAGCTTTCGTTGCTAGAAGCTAAAACTAGACTAATCGAGTGGATGGTGTGTATTTTAATAGCGAACGTAACATCCCTTGTTCACAATCAGTTTCCACAACGCTCTGGAAAGCTAGAGGCGAAGGCATAACAGGTGCAAAATGAAACGAGTATTTTCAGGGTTCGTTTACTTCTAATGAAAGCTACTCCGGCTGCCGCTCGATTCCACGGTAATGCGAATAATCGGACTGAGTAGGTGGATTGGTTGGGTTTGCTCCGAACAACTATACTATACATACCGCACAGGAAGCATCGTTTTCTGTTTCCTTTCACCCTTGGCCCAATCGTACAGGGGAGAATTCTTTATTTTCCCATCTCACCCATTTCCCACATTGCCTCGGTGTTGCTGTTAGCGTTAACGTTTTCATGTTTCTCATGGCCGTGAAAGCGATGCATTTCTATGCAGTTTTCTTTTGCATAGCAATAATTGGTCGGCACTGCCAGACGCGAACACACCGGAGCCAAAGAAAGGCACAAAGACACACGAAAGAGCCACCATGCTGCCGTGTGTTGTCCGTTTCGTGTAAATGAAAATAATTTAATTGAAGCGAAATCGCTGCACTTTAATTAAATGCAAACAAGGCAGTGATTGTGCCGCAGATAGTATCATCGATTCAGTTTGTGCTTCTGATCATCGTTGCCGGCTGGGGGTTTTGGTTTTGAAGAGTGTGTACGCTAGAGTGAGCTTTAATATCTTTTGGATGTTATTTAGGTCAATTACTTAGAGGTAAAACACATGAAGCTGTTGTTAAATATTATGATAATGTTTAGATTTGAAATGTTTTTTTTTTTCGTTTAAACCATATTGAGTTTTCTGTTGTTCAGTGTAGTACATGAAATTTTTCATTGATTCGATACATTATACAAAAAACATTAAACATTCGTACGAATCTTTCAACTAAAAATTTCAAAATTATCCGTTGTAATTTTGGATTGTTTGTGACAAAAAAGGGCTATACATGACTATAATAAAAAAGGGTTCAGCTGAACCGTTGCGGGAGTTGCTGTACCTTGACGACAATCAATTTAACAAGTGAGCTGGTGTCCCTTTTCCCGCAGGCATGTGAAAAAAGGCCAGTAGAGAACATACTTTTCTAACTGTTTTTAACGACTGATCTCCTAGCTTAAAAACTAAATTAAGAATGTGCCAAAAGTCATTAAATGATTTTAACAAATTTTCAGATGTATCTATACTAAACGATATGAGAGATAAAACTCAGCACATCATTGAAACCTTTAGTGGGGCAGTTCCGTGGTCCCATCCGGGACCGCATTCTCCGTAGCAAGAACTCTGCTATCAGGTTGCTTGGTACCTAAAACTCTACAATTGCAGCATATAGCTCAACATGACCGTTTATTACGCGGAAGAAGAAGAATAAGACTCAGAAATGCAACAGTAGAATCATTAAGACTTCACTCATTCTCAAACCCTAGAAGTGATAACTCCAACAACCCTTTGATGTCACATTAATGCAGTTTACTGAAGCGTAATTATGCTTAGCAGTAATGAAATTATATTAACACAATGCGAGAAGCTGCAACATTTCCTGGATTGAAACTTTAGTACAAACAAAGAAAGAGTTTTCACAAAGGGTGAGATAGGTGAGCAGGCTTGCTCTTGATGGCTCTTATCTTCATATCCGTTGACCACTGTCCATCGCCAACCAAGCGTACGATATTCCTCCCATACTCTTGGTAGCTGGTAAGGTGAACCATATTCAAAAAGATCGCGTAATTAATGAGCTGCGTATGTGCGTGGCGAATGATAATGAAGACTTGGCAGCAGAATTGATAGTCATCGGGACTGAGATTTAATATTAATTAAAGTTCTTCCTATTTGCCGGATCTAATGTGCAGCCGGTCTCATGGTACAGTCGTCAACTCGTACGACTTAACAACATGCCCGTCATGGGTTCAAGCCCCAAATAGACCGTGCCGCCATACGTAGGACTGACTATCCTGCTATGGGGTGAAATCAATAAGTCACTGAAAGCCAACCCCACCAGTGTGTTGGCAGGCCTTGACCGGCATCGGTTGTTGAGCCAAAGAAGAAAGAAGAAGAATGTGCATAAAACTATTGTTGTAACTAAAATTACTAATTCAATTTCCATTGATCGATTCTTCTAAATCCAACACATGCATCTGAACTATGCTCGAGTTCATAAAAACTAAAGGTTAATATGTATCGTATAAAAAATGCTATCATGCATGGTCCTATATCCGTTGTGTGTAGAAATCTTATAAAAAATATTATTAATACTCTACTATTAACAATATGAACACTTTGACTGCCCAACTTTTTATTTTATATGTAGTATCTTGAGTTGCCACTCGCGTGAGTGGTTTTCCATGTTTGTTGACCCTCATATATGATAGCCATGGGCCCAGCAAAGTTTAACGAATGCATACAAACTAAAATGTGACGTATGTATGCAAACTGTATTTTAATCAATGTTATGTTAGTTGTCGTGTTGTTTACTTGTTTTCGGTTTAGATTCGAATAATTAAAATAGAGGACAACAGGGCAATTCAATATCCTGAGATATACTTTTTGGTAATCATTGATGACAATGCAATGGCAATGATATCTATGGGCACAACATATCAATGAAAGAAAGTTTGTAAAATTCACTAGTTCTTGATCCAATCTTTGAATAAATCAAACTTCTTATAAACAGCATTTTGCTACTTTGGGACATAATGTTGATAAAGCAAACAAATACATTTGTAGGACTAAAAAAATGCTGATTCTCGAATTATAATGGAGCGCCGTTTATCCGGACTCATCGGGACACGACCTCGCCAGGATACTGACATAACACTGAGTCAAAGTACGTATTTCATCACAAATTCCTTCACTTATTTTTAACTTTATATTATGTCTTGGTAAAACCTAGCTAGTTTTTCATAACTTCATATTTTTCCGTGGATAATATTTGAAATTTACCATTAATTATTGCGTTTTTTGTTAAGAAAATGTGCTCTGATAACCGTTTTTTTTTAAATATCGTCTTCTGCACGCAATGTCACTTTGTATTGCACTGTCATTTCTAAACAGCATGGACAAACGGACAGCCGGATAAAAGGTACCCGGATAAACGGGTCTCCACTGTAATTAGAAAATAAAATTGAGTAACTGCCGGAAAATCACATTCAAAATAATCTCATTTAGCATATTATTCACTTGACTGTGAAACAAAGAGGATGTTTACTAAGTTACTTGGTTTGCTGCTCATTGATTTTTCCTAGCGACTAAATGATCTATACGTTGCCGTTTTTGGCTTTCTAAAGAAATACTGGAGTTGATGAGCGGAGGATCGAACCACGACCGTCATCTTTTACAGGATCTGGCACGCCTACCCATCCTTCCGACCAGCGGGTAATCATACATGCATAGATTAAACAGGCTCTCAATTTCTCTCAATCACACATATCACGGAAAAGTTGTATCATTTAGAGACACTGTACACTTTAGATTATCCTACCGTAAGTACAACGGCATACAATTCACCTCTGTTTGCATGCTATGCGGAACATCGCGCAGCGCAACCCAGTACATAATTTGGTGTATCGCACCGACTCCGCGACTCGACAGGATGTGCAATCTTGCATTTTATCATGAAATAATTAGTTTCGAAGCGAAGGTTTCGCTGGAAGCGCTCGTGGCAGATCAAATCCAGCCCCGGTGCTGTTAGTGTGTGGTGCGTTCGTATATCAGTGTGAATCCCGTGAATCCCGGTAGCGGGCCCCGGCTGCTTTCCTCATTTGAATGATATTCGCTCGCATTTCGCAATTGTTTGGCCGATTGGGCGGCCTCCCACGCTGGAGCAACAATTTAGCCACCTCGACCGATCTGGAGCGATCCAGGATCGCCCCTACCTAGACAGGCACGGTTCGCATTTCCGGCATTCTGGAATAAATAGGCATTTATATGCAAGCTTCAAAGATTGCAGCCGGTCGTTGAAAATTAATGGAAGGGATTCCCGCATGCTCTCACGCGGTAACAGTGCATTCTCCCCTGGCCCAAACCCCCCGAACGACACATTCCTTTTCCATTCTGCACGCAGAATCGAAGCAAATCCAACCGTGCGAAAGTTGTGCATGCCGCTGCTCGGCTGTGGCTTGTTTATGAAAGGCGCACGAAGAAGTCATTTCCATCATCAGTTGATCTGCTTTTAATTATATCAGTGCCTGCATTGGTATGCTGATGGAGCGACTCTCTCTCTCTCTCTCTCTCTCTCTCTCTCTCTCTCTCTCTCTCTCTCTCTCTCCCTCTATCTCTCTCTCACACTCTCTTTTGCTGCTAAACAACATGCATTTGGTCGCAATTTCGTCGGCGGTGGCTCTGCCACGTTCTGTCGATAGCCTAACGACCGATCGCAACAACCGATTTCGAAAGATTGCAGGAACGATTTGGTGTGCGACAATGTATCTTTCTAATCGACAATCTGTGACAATTGTTTCGTGCGTGTGGCGGCTCTAACAGAGACGAATTAAGCATCAGCAATCAAATGGCGTGCTAGTGTAGGATGAAATCAGAGGCATATTTCGGAAGCTTGCTGCTAGATTTTGGCATATAAAACGTATTTCTCGTGGTTTGTTGTGGAATGTTTATAACTAGTTAAGGATCGACATTGTTTTGTTGTTGTTCAGAATGACCTGTTTTTAGAGCATTGCTTACAAATTAGACCTACAACATTTCTAATTTTCTTCTATTAACTGATAATTAATTTACGACACGAGGTACCCTCATCTCTCATCAATGGTTAAATAGAAAATATTTTAGCTAGTTGCATCTTGAAACGCCTGGTCACATTTACACTACAATTAACAATCGGTAAACAAGATTAGATACAGTTTCACACTATATGTTTAGAGCCTCAGGTTTTTTTAAGATGATGACTGAAACGGTCTTTGAATACGTCTCGGTTCGAACCTCCTAATTTAAGAAGATCACTGAAGATTCGGTAAAGTATCCTATAAATAAGGGTAGTTAAGGGTTTGTGATGTACATGTAGTTAATTTTTTAGGTAATATTAATATTTAATATTAACATACAGTAGTTGTAGTCGTGGGGCGGTCCCGTGGTACAGTCGTCAACTAGAGTGACTCAATAACATGCCCCCGTCATGGGTTCAAGCCTAGAATTGACTATCCGGCTACGTGGTAGTGAATTAAGTCTCGAAAGCCTGTATAGGCCGGCATGTCCGCGGCCGGCAGGACGCTACGCCAAATAGAAGAAGTTGTAGTTGTAGATGTATTCGTAGAATAAATTTAGTATGTAGACTGTAAAGTATGGTATATGGTATAATAGTATAACAACGATGGTTCTATATTCTAGCTTTTCTCATTAAGTATAATTATATTATCGTCATTGTTATTTTATTCTAAATGTAAATTTAATCTATTTGAAAAAAATATTTGAAATATTTATCTGAAAAAAAAACATAAGGAGTAGAATATGAAAGAAATCCCAGAAGAAGTTACAATCACATTAAAAAACTGTTTTTTTTTTATTAAATCGAAATATTAATGTTTAGGAAATATTCTGTTCTGTTAGAGCCGGTCTGGTGGTACAGTCGTCAACTCGTACGATTTAACAACACGCCCGTTATGAGTACAAGCCCGGAATGGACCGTGCCCCCATACTTAGGACTGGCTATCCTGCTATGGTTACAAAAAGTCACTAAATACCGAGCCCACTATACTAGTGGGGGTACAGGCAGGTCTTCACCGGCAACTGTGTTGTTGTGCCAAAAGAAAACCAAATCTGTTGTTCGATCAACAAACCTACAAGCAGATTTACAACTTTACTCCTAAACATTATATTTTAGGATTGTATTAAGAGAAGGACCATGGATGATATGCATTGATTAATAAATAATTCTGAGTTTTGATGCACTAATCATCATATAAACATGAGCCATCAAGTTTCTTAACTTGTTATTTTGTATGCATCATTCGTATGGTTCTTGAATTGCTCATGTACAATATCATTATCGTGTATAAATATGATCATAGTTCTAAATAAATAAGTTTAATAAGCAAATTTAGTTTCAGTCCCTAATCCAACTTCGTACTTTAAAAATGTTTCTTTTTTTATAAGCCAGGAGTCATTAGCTTGTCTTCGTTGCAGTTGGCTTCGGAAAACTTGGAAACATTTGCTATTAAATAAACTATTAAGAAAATACGTGAAAACCCATCTCGATGACAACATCCAAACCATATGCTACTCTCACTCGTGCAGTCTATTGCCAACTATCGTCAAAGTTTTCAATATGTTTTCCATCAAAGCCATTATGCGGCAGAGTCTAGAAAAGCACATCAAACGACGCTTTCAGCATGGTGCAAGCGAAGCAGTAATGGCCCCCGGGAGCCTTCGCTCGATTCACTCGCAGTAGTAAACCAACCTAAACGTTAGGCAGCAGGAGAAAAAAAGCACAAGCAATGGCTTCCCTTCCCCTTGTCCAACGAGGTGAAGAAAAAAAACTACGCATCCAGCGGAGTTACAAATATTTGAATATTATGATGCCTGGGCACAAATAAATCAAAACATTCCCAGATTTATGGTACCCTCGAAAACTTGCACTGCTTGATGCTGACGGTAGAAAAGAAACCACCGTCAGCGATTTTGGCCGCGGCTGAACTGTACCGAATACTGTTCGAAATCCATTGGGACTTTCAATGCGCATAGAACGCGCATTCTGAAGGCTTGTCAATTTTTGGAGATTATGTTCCCCGGGCCCAGTACCCCGAGGCTAAAAAACCCGGCACGCAGGGAACGGATTTAAGGAAGCTCATTGTTAGCGAGCAAAGTGTTGAACCCATTTCAAAGCCCGGAACAACCCGCCCCATCGGTTCCCGGGCGAAAGATGCCACACGCTTCTAGCCGTCATCGTTTGTGGCCGCATCCAATTTGGAGGGGAAGAAAATGATCCGGTTAATGCTACTTTTGTTACAGCATTCAACGGGTTTCGCTCGAACGTTTCGCTTTGCTTTGTGCTTCGATGTAGTGGTCGGGTCGGGTGTGTGGATCCATATACTACTCGGGCACGGAAATGACTTCGAACCCTACGTCCGACCTATTGAGCGGGAAGGGAAGTTTGCTGGATCTATGTTACATTTTCGACATTGTATTGCAACTACTTTGATGTGAGGAATCGTCCCTCATCGGATACGCTGGCTGTGGGGAATTCATCAGCACAATCAAACAATATTTATCTCTTATAAGCTTGCAATTCAGCCGCCGAAGGGTTAGTGCAGTGAATAGAATAGAGACGTTGAGCGGGTTTCAAGCAATTTAGAAAATGTCTGTTTACAATAGATTCTACTACAAGCGTTTTTTGAGAAGAAAATTTCCGTTCTAAAATTTTACCCATTTTATGTTAACATGCCATCTTTAGAATGCAATCCCAAATACACATCGAACAGTGGAAAATTCACAACAAAGATGGTTTTTGGTTGCGTGCCACGATTATCGATTATAAGCCCAAAAAACATTGATAACCCACTAACAATGTTTCCCAGTACCACGTTCCATCTATATCTTACACCACACGCACGGTGACACGTGAATGTTTGTGCGTGATTTGAAGATAATCGCGATTGACCAATCATTGTACATTGCTATCGAACGGCAATATCTAAGATCTAACAACGGCAGCAATAAAAACCATTTGAGGTGACAACGATCATTTCGTCCATCCCCAGTAGTATACACCACTTTAGCGGTAAAAGCAATGTATTGCCCTACAATCGTTACCAAACAAACGGCACTTCGATGAAAGTAGGCCCCAAGGAATGGTGCAGATTGAAGCGGAAAACCACCGCAGAACATTTCAGCAGTAATATGCACTTCCGGTGGGAAAAGGCAACGCGTCAACTTTTTACCCCACCTGGCAATTTTGCTGATCCTAGCATACGCTGGGCGAACAGCGGCAGTACAGTGACGCACGTCCAGGGAGAGACAACATTCCCATAATCGATGGACGTGATTCGCATCGATGTGTAGAGGTAGACAAGGGCTAAAGATATCACATCTTGTGAGGTTCTCCAATCGCCATTTCAAGGCGCAAACGCGCAAACCTACCTATTTAAGACACATTATTGTTAGCAATTTGTTTGTTTTGTTTATCGAATGAACTTATTGTCTTCTTTTTTCGCTGAGAGCTACCTGGTTCTATTGATAAATTAACAATTTTAATAGATGACCCCTGACTGCTAATATTATAATCAATCCCACGGACAATATGACGCTGTGGTATGATATTTTAAAACTTTCTCTATAGGTATTGTTGTATTACTATTATTATTAATTCTTTATTCAATGGACAGTTATAGTCCTGATGAATTTTCTTAGGTGTTAACTTAACTTAGGTTACAAACATAACTCGACTATATCCTGGCGCAAATGTCTTTAAACGACTTTAGAAACGCATCAAAATAGAAAAATTGGTAGACTGCGTTAAAAGCCCTGCACATACAAATTATAGGGTTTCCTGAGCCATAGTTCGTTCGACGACGAAGGACATTAAGCACAGGTCGCGGGCGTAGAGGGGCCGTTCGAGCATAGATGTCCAGTCGTTGGAGTAGGGATGGACAGTCGATGTTCCCCGTTAGGAGACCGCCAAAAAAGATTTGCTGCACTATACGACGCCTGTCACCGAGTTTCTTCAACCCAAGAAGCTTTAGGCGTGCTTCATAAGATTAATATTGATTGCATGTTTGCCATGGGAGAAGACGCAAAGCATAACGGGTGAGTCTGCACTGTATTGACTCGATGCGGGCAGATAAGCGCTGAGAAGATGGCTTCCAAACCACCTACAATCTCTAGCCACCCGTTGAACCAATCCTAGAAGCTGGTTGCCACGGTTTATAATTTCCTCTGCGTGTTGGTTAAAGGTCAGTTTAGCGTCAAGGATGATTCCAAGATCTCTAATGAGTTTAACGGTTTCAATACGAATTCCACCAATGTTGTAGGTGTTCCGAGAAGGCTCGCGAGCTCTGCCAAATGATAGGACTCGGCATTTGTCGACCCATAACTGCAGATGATTGCGTGTGCACCAACGGTGAAAGTTTTTTATATGCTGCTAAATTGTGTATCTGTAGGTAGGATAAAGACACATCAGTAATGATCAACGTAAATAGCAGCGGATCCAAGTTGCTACCCTGGGGAACTCCCGATATACTTAAACGCCACAGCATAAGTTCGAACCACTTGGTATGATTGGAGCCAGTTCAGCACATTTGCTCTGATGCCAAGTTTTGCAAGTTTTCCTAGTAAGATATTGTAGTCTATCGTATCAAATGCAGCTTTTATATCGGTGTAAATAACGTCTGTTTGTAGTTGACTATCCTATATTTCGATGACATTGGGACGTGAACTCAACAAGATTGGTTATGGTGGATCGCTTCGGAACAAAACCATGCTGTTGCTGGCTTACGTAGTGCTGTGACAATGCGGGTAGATAAGTATGAACTATTTTTTCGAATACTTTTGCACCTGCGCATAGCGATATGACGCGTCTGTAGTTAGATGCCCGTGTTTTATCACCTTTCTTAAGTATCTGGACAATCCAAGATCGCTTCCAGATAGTTGGTAATGTGCCAAGACGAAGTGAATGGTTGAATTTTTGTTTTGAGGACAAGCGCTATGGATTCACAGCGTCGACTTAAGATGATAGCAGGAATTCCATCTGACCCCGGCTATTTTTTAGGTCGAAAATCCGGAAGATTTTTTAGGTAAAAATCTCGTATAAGAGCAATAAAGTTTATTTGAATTTTGTAAACATTATTACCACAATTATATAAATCTAACGACAATTATATGAATCTAAGTAGCAAAGGACTTTTTAAAGTGCTTACTTAAACCTCATTTATACTTTATTAGATAAAATATGCATTCGCTTTATTAAGGACGTATCTGTAAGGTATCCCAAAGATTTACAGGGTATGATGTTTACCAATAACAATCAAAAGTACATGTTTTGTGCAAAGCATTATTGACTGCAGAAGACCCTCTTTCAATTATCATATGGCATTTAATTTTAATTTTACCAATAGCTTTAGGTTATAAAACCACTCAATATAATAAACAGGCTGTTTGAAACAATGAAATTTCATCCTCTATGCTTTAAGAAGATACCCGAAGAACCTGCAGCTAATATGATTGTTATACTCAGGACGATTCTTTCGTTACCCATGCTGACATGTATGTTGCTCACAGTTGGTGCGTACACGACCTACGGGGACATGCTGGCCTGTACAGGTTTTCGAGACTTTATTCAGAACCAAGCAGCCGGATAGTCAGTCCTTGCTACGGGGGGACGGTCCATATGAGGGTCCATAACCAATGACGGGCATGTTGTTAAGTCGTACGAGTTGTCGACTGTACAATGGGACCGCCCCATTTAGCGGAATTTGGGGCAAGTGTACCACCTTAAGCATTTCAAGTTATAACTCACTAAAACGTGTTTTTCAAAAGCCGATTTTAATCTCATAACCATTTTACATCTATTTACTCACTTATAAATGAGTTTCGCTTGAAAAAAGTGCAAACAAAACAGTTTTTGAAGCGTTTTAAAAAGGGTTCAAAAAGACGTTGTTTTTTGGGCTATGGGGCAAGAGTGCCAGTCGTATGGGGCAAGACGACCTGGTTAAAATAACCGTATTTCTTAGATAATTGGAAATTATTACGTTTGTACCACTAGTGTATGTATTCTTACATGTCTTGGGTCACCAATGAACCCCTTTTCATTACAAACTGTATCGCAATATGGGTTGTTGCTGGTGTGTTTTTCCGGAGTAGAATCCGCTCGTAAAAGCGCACCATACCGCTAAACGCTACAACAATGTTTACATTTTTGTCAGCTCGCGCCTATGAAAGATGGTGGCACACTTCCCCCAAATAGAGATGGCTCTTTTGCCCCAAAAATTGCAACTTTTTTGAAATGGAATTTTTCAGTGACAAAAAAAAAGTTTTTTTCAACTAACCCCACAAAAAATTTCACGTTTTCTCAGCTATACGGTGGTGTAAATATTTTCTCGGTTGATTGTTCGCATGATTTTTGAGAGCATATTTGGTTGGATTAAAAAATTATAATATTCTGCTCAATTTTAAAACTCAATATAAATCAGTTCAAAACAATGGGAAATATCAATTGGTCTATATGAAATTAGGCTCAGAATACCTAGTCATTGGAAAGCAACCAATTGTATACACAATTGATCATTAAACTAAAGTTTTTAAGGAAAAATGCTTGGTGGCACTTTTGCCCCAAATTCCGCTATATGTTTTATTTTTTCATTGTTTTTTTCTTCTTCTTCTTCTTGTTTGGCACAACAACCGCTGTCGGTCAAGGCCTGCTTGAACCCACTAGTGAAGTGAGCTTGGCTTTCAGTGACTTATTGTTACCATAGCAGGATAGTCAGTCCTACGTATGGGGGCACGGTCTATTCGGGGCTTGAACCCATGACGGGCGTGTTGTTAAGTCGTACGAGTTGACGACTGTACCACCAGAACGGCCCCAATTGTTTTTTTCTAGGTTTTATATAGTGTTCTTTTGCAATACTTCGCATAACTTAAAAATGCAATTTAGAATTTTTTTGTTTATAATTTTTAAAACAAAAACGTTCAATATCTTGAACTGTATAACCAAACCAAAGCCGTAAGTATCTATTAAATTCCAAAATAATGTTTTATTTTTAGTCAATCCAAAAACGATTGGACGAACACGTATAAATCTTTCTTTGAATCATATTAAAGAACCTCTGTTTTATGAGTCAAATTTGTTCATAAAATGTTTATCAAAGTTTCTACTCTCTCTCTCCCCTGCTTGTTCGAAATCATATAAAATAAAACAAAAATCTCCCCTCAACACACTTGCATACAAAATTTTGTGCAATTGAAAGCTGACAGGGGACGTTAAAATGTTTATTTACACACTCCAGGTTCATTGTCTTGCAAGATTAAGCGAACCTCGGCTCGCAGCTAAACCGGCATTATTTGACATAATGGATTTGTTTCGCTTTTTGCTTTCAGTTTTTGGTTGCTTCTGTTCGTTTGACTGTTTTCCCATTCCGTTTCTCATCGTCCCTTGGTCGTCAAACTGGTGGTGCGGCAAATGGTACACGCTGCTAGACAGTCTTGCAACTGTTGCCAGCGCCGCTGCAGAGCAGAGCGGCTGACCAGCGGGAGCTATACTGACCTACGCGAAACCCGGACAGGAAAGTGACGGTAAAGTTCAAACCCCACGTGCACTGGAGCAGCAAGTATCGGATATCGTAGAGCAAAGATCTTAACAGCCAATAAATTTATTTCCTGGCTCGGTTTCGCTGCTTCCTCCTTTGTGTGCGGCCAGCGCACGATACCTTCTGTACCCGTGCGATGTCCCACAGCGGTCCTGCTGCCGTGCCCCCAAACCACGCACCACCCGTTCCCCACCTGTCTCGTCTTGGCTGTCGGGGGACCTTGCCATCAGTTGAGAAAGCTTATTTTAGTCACTCGCTCTCACCGTATCCCACCCCATGCCGTCCTGTGGCAACTGTGGGTTTTCCCAGTGGAAACTTTTGTTAGCCAAAGTTTGCCTTTGCCTCCGTATCCAAATCGAAACGCTTATAAAATGGTAAGGTCTAATTATGCCCTAGCTCGTAATGAGCTTAATTTTTTCAAAGAACAAAGCACGAGCCTTTAAAGTCACCGGGTGGATAGATAAATGGTTTGACTCATCCTTAGCTATAAATTCCTTCCGGCAGCTGAGCCGAACCGAAAGGGCGAAGCCCTCTTACTGTGTGCGTTTTTTCGGATTACACTCTTTAAGGAAAAAGGAAACTTTTAAATCACAGCAGCGAACATGCACATTTGCCCTTTTTGTAGGCAGAAACAAAGAAAGAAGTAACATATGATGCTCATAGGAAAAAGATAAAATAAAATACAATGATCACTTCCATGTATGATTGAACTAAATAACTACTGATTAACACGTGATTGCGTTAACACATTTCAAATATAGAAAACAATCATTTCTAAGGTTTATGGAAAATACTCTGCAATAAATGTGGACTGTTCACGAAATATATCAAGAATGTCATTTAAGGTTGTACATCGACTGACTGTTGCTTCTTGGATTCCCAGTTTTATATTCCGCCACGCTATCAGCTATCGCTATAACCCGGTTGTTGAACTCATTTTTCAATTCACATATATTAGGTTAGTTTTGAGTAAAAACAACGTGTATTCTGCCTTTATCTACCTTTGATAGTGGCAATATAGCAAATGGTCTTCTAAATATAGGGTAAATAGCTTACAGTATCCTACCACACCGAATAACTTTAAGCAGCATAACGTTTGCATTAGAAAAATGGACAAAAATTGTCCAAGCAACTTTGCTAGCGTCTAAAACGCACTCCGTGAGGCAGTTTGTGGACTTCGTGTAAGACTACTCTGGCATTTACATCTTGGCACTGTTAAAAAACAATCAGAGCATGGAAAGAAAGCCTGAAAATGGAGACATATGGACGAGTGGCTTCATTGTTGCGTTCGCTTGGCCGGGAGGTCATTTTTTACCAAAATGATGCAAAATCTTTACACAAACAATTTTTTCGCGAAAACTTTGGAGAAATTGATAAAAATTTAAGGTAGACGTTAAAAATCTCTACACGTATGACTTTGTAAATTCCGGATAACGGACGAAGGGCAAAAAGCATGTTAGTATTTAATTTTGCAAGAAAGCATAAACCTTTCAAAGGATGTTCATAGTAATAATAAATCTCTACTGCTGAAAAAAATCCATTTTTAATGCAAACGTAAATAAAATTCGAGGCTATACGATACCTCCTTTTATAATTGTGATAACAGCAAGATTTTGCTTTGATAATAAATGCACACACATTCTCTTAGGTGTTCCACTATCCACTTTAAAACGTGCGCTACATACCCAACGCTTCAACAAAAGTCATGTCGAAAAAGTTATCTAACGTCCTTTAATTATGCGCTTATCTTTATCTAGGCAAGCCCGCCTACCTGAGCTGCCTATGAGCAAGTGATGATTGTCGCAATTCAGTACCCTTTTTTCCCCACACTCAACGTGTGATGCCGAGAGAGAGAGAGAAAGAGAGAGATAGAGAGAAAGAGACCCCAGAAAATACACTGCAGCAGCTGTTTAACCTGACGCCTTCTCTGCTCCGTTCCACACTAACGCTTTTGGGACGTACTTGTACTTCTCGGGATGACTTCTTGCCATTTGCCAGTAGTAGTGTTGCTACAGTTCTGCCCCAAAACGCACGTTGCAGTCGATGAAAGCCCCCTCCGTACGACCAACAAGGTAGCAATCGAAGAGATTGAATTGCTAACTTTGCCGTATGTGCAGACACGGCCAGCCATCCAGCCAGCAGGCCAGCCTGCACGAGGGGCATACGCAGACCGAGCAGAAGGGATTGCACAATCTGCATGCATAAATATACCCGCTGACGTGAAGACCGTGCACTACGAGCGAACAAGGGCATGGAGGCGCCCAGTTCTTCAGCAACATTGAAAAGAGAGCAGCGCTTTTGACATACCATACTTAATACATGGTTTCCTTTCGGCGTCAAATAACAAACCACCCTCTCTAGACTACCACCACTGCTTACCATTCGCACAGTTTTGCCCAATCACACAACAACGTGCCATACTGTGCCCTGCAATAACTTCGTCATTCGACGATGGTTCGTTTCGTGGGCGAATCATTCCACGGCGCTGCTGCTGCTGCCGAAATCATTAGCAATGCATTAAATTTTATCAAAGTATTACGATCGTCTAACGAAGTTGGTGATAAGTTTTGCGGTTTTGTTACACTGCACTGGACCCACACCACACCAAACTCGGGCCATGCCTACATGTTGCCCCCGTAGTAACCCGCATGGTCCCCACCTTTGCCCTTTGCTGATGCTGTTGCGGCTGCTCATTTGATCATTTGCTGCAAGGGTGGTGAAACCGAAAAGTAAATGAGATTGCAACCGGACGAGTGAGTAGGCAGTGTGGCCCGGTTCGGAGGTTTCGTGTGGAAAGAGTTTTGATTTTATTATGTTGCTCTTCAAATTGCTGTGCATCTCTTGGTGCGAAAACTTTTACATGCAAGCGGACGTGTGAAGAGGTGTCCGGGGATGCGTGTGCGAGGCCAGCACCTTAACAATATGCTTCACCTTCCCATGCTGAAAGCTTTTTCAACAAATGGTAGCCGGTTTATTTGCACTTCGATTTCGATCATGAATATTAATGCCATTTGTACGACGCTCTTTTGGTGTTCTCTTTTTTATTTTTCTTCTTTTTATACGAGCTATTTTTTACATTCCCTGTTGATAAACAAGTGCAACGAAATTGATTCTTGTCCGTGTGTGTTATTTTTAAAGCTATCAGTCAGACAAGCCTATGTATCTTGGGGAAAATGCCAAACGCTGCCCTTTTGATGCCAACCTTCACACATGTGTCTCGTTTGTTAATGTGATTATACGAAGTAATTACTATGTCATAACGTTTTCGTTTTTTTCCAGGAACGTCGGCAATTATTTTCAAGCAACCCGAGCAACCCCAAGATGGAAGCAACTTTCACTGCTCGGCTGCTGCTAAAAACCTCCCGCTTCGACGGAGGGTGGGCGAACGCCAGCCACTTTATACTTTGCCTGTACCGGAATGGGATTCAAGTAAGTAACTTCCTGTGTTTTATTTTATTAACCGTACGAACCAACCATCACCACTGCCGCCGACGAGAACGGATATTTGCCGAGAAGGTGGAACAGTGTATCGCAAGACAAGGCCCGAGCTGCAGGGCTGAGTGGGATATCTTTGGAGAATTCATCATTTATGCACGACGTGATTGCTTCGTAAACGATGTTGTTTTTTTTTATTTCTCCTCTTTCCTTCGATTCGCACTTTCCGGCACGAGTACACAAAGGGCATGTCGGGAGAACGAAAGGACGAGTTCAAAACGAGGTCCATGAAACGAAAAGTTTAATAGCATTTCGTCGTGTGTACAACTTTTAAAGTCACTTAATTTTGGTACACTTCGATCAAGCAGGAAAGGTAGCTCGAGATGCGATCAAATGATGTGCAAACACCGCTAGCTATAATTAATTAAACATTTGAATGTTTTCTTCATTTTAACGTAAATCAAAGCGACGATAGTAAAAGTTGTGTTGGGAAAATGGGTTATTTATATAACGCATAATTAAACCGTTCATTCAGCCTTCTTCGAAAAAAGTTATTAACATCCAGTTTTCATTAATTGCCTGAATAACCAAGACTCATTATGGGCCGATCTATTGTGATAGATTGCAGTCTATCTACTAGGCAGAGCTAGTTTGTTTCCCCTGTTCACAGAAAAAAGTGGGTAACTAACTAAGCCATAACTATACTTTCACTGTACTTCTTCCTCTTCTATTTGACGTAACGTCCTACGCGGTCTTGCCGGCTCGTACAAGCTTACGAAACTTATATTTGTAAAACGTTACGGGGCACAGTCCATATAAAGCTTGGAGTATGTTGTTAAGTCGAGCGTCCCCCCTTTGACTGTACAACAATGTGAGTAAATCAGAAATTTTAAAACATTTTTACGTTTCTACGATTTTAGTAGGCTTTCCGATCTTTACGTAATAAGCATTGAACTTCATTTGTTAGGGGAATTGTACTCTTCTTCTATTTGGTGTAACATCCTATGCAGGAATTGACAGCCTAAATAAGCTGTCGAGGCTGATTCAAGTACCACGCAGCCTTATAGTCAGTCCTTGCTACGGGGTAACGGTCCATTCTAGGCTTGAACCCATGATGGAAATGTTATTGAGTCGCACGAGTTGACGATTTTACCACGGGTCCATCTCCTGGACGACTCTTGTAAACTTTTCTTCTTCTTCTTTGGCACAACAACCGTTATCGGTCAAGGACTGCTTGCACACCATTAATGAGCTGGACTTTCAGTGACTCACTGATTACACATAACAGGATAGTCAGTCTTAGGTATGGGGCCACGATTCATTCGGAACTTGAACTCATGACGGGCATGTTGTTTTTATTTTTTTATTAACTTATTTTTACCTTAAAAAGAACGCACTTCAAAGGTTATCCTGGCTTTCCATTATAATCAAGAACTGAACAGAAAACTCATCAATGTATTCAAAATACTTTAAGGTATTCCAAATTAAATTCAAAATTTCCAAAGTAATTTTAGAAAATATTTGTTTTGATTGTCACTACTGAATGATGAATTAATATGCTCTCTTTGAAACTTAAAAAGTAGTTTAGGTAATAAAAATGTATAAAATAGTTAATGACATTATGTATTGTTCTCGTAGTTCATCGTAATTCATCGTTGTTTGTTTATGAAAACTAATCATACAACCAATGTTTTTTACAGTATTCTATAACAATATATAACAAATCTATAACAATGTAAATATATAAAAATATCACTTTTTTTTTAATTTGATACACAACCAAAATGATAAAGTGAATATTTTGCGAGTCTGACATTCGATTAATGTATTCTACTGCTTTAACTACTTTAAAAAAGTATTTTCAAAATTGTAAAATACTGCTGGCGATGTAACATTATGTACATAGTTACATCATTGTATTTTTTCGTCAAAAGAGTAAAAAAATTATGTATGTGTCTAAATCGTGTTTGTATTTATTTGTGTGTGTGTGTGTGTGTGTGTTTTTCGGGTTATTGTTGAGGCTAAATGGCCTCAAAAAGGTTTCGGCGAGTTAATTTTACACAACTAACATAATGCGCATGAGGCGAAGAAGGGAACAAACAAAAAACACTTTCCCATAGATCATAATCCGTTTTCTTTGCCAACAACCCCAAAATGATAAAGGCAAGCAAATAAGCAGCGGAAGAAGGAAAAAAGGAGTTAAAAGCCGGCCCCATACATCGGTCGGTTGCATGATGGTTAGTGAAGTAGAATTTAATATTCAAGGGTTATTAATTTTCCAATCCTTCTGTCCATCACCGTTGAAGCGTAATTTGTCCTGCAGCATGCAACTGATCCTTTCGCTCCACCCGGCGGGAGTAAAAGTAGCGACCCGTTACGGTTTATCCTTTGCTTTTTGCGTTTGAAATTAGCTCTCTTTGCGTTCCGGGAGCTCGCTGCGTTATTAACAGCTGTAACGATTGGCCAGGATGAAGTTATTGGAATAGAACTAACTTTGATTGATTATTACATCCCGTTGTCATGATCCCAATGCGATGTTACTCAGCTAATGAGGGTCGTGAGAGTTGCTCGAATATTACAATGTAGTCATTCACGTCATGTTAGTCACTTGAAATGTGTATCTTTGTCACTTTATTACAAGGCAAGCCTTTTCTGTTTATGTCCAGGAGGAGTTTCGTGGCTTAGATTTGCTACAAATACGAACAGATTTACCGGTGACGTCAGCCATATTCATAGCGTCTTTCATTTGATATTTAATAATCCGGTACGAGTTTCTTATCTGCTTCACGTTCTTTCTCTTTTTTGTGTTACAAAATCTCTACGGCGTGTTTATTTCCATCCCACCCAACCGCTTGATGGCCACTTCAAAGGAAGCTGCCGCCTCCATTTCACGTAATCAAAACTGCACTCGAGAAAATGAATGCGAAAGATCATCAGCATTCGGGAATCGCGAGACAAAACAATATCCCGCGAATATTGCTTTATGATAATCTCGAGTACAAACGAAGTGGAAGAAGGAAAAACAATGGAACAGCCGCAAGCACGCGAATGGAAGCGCGCAAAAGGTTCGTGCATAAGAAGTAACGGTTCGTCGCGCAAACGGTGGCGTAACCGATGGTGTTCGAATGATTCCCCAATCCTCGCAACGTCCGCAGCACTTGACCGCGTTTGTAATGTAGCAAGCGAGCTACGGACTACTTTGGAGGGAGAGAACTTGCTGTCGAGTGTTTTCTTTATCAAGGTCTGATATTTTTTTCCTTTTTTTAGAACACTTGAAAATTGTACGTTTGCATTAGAATGGGAGCTGGTGCTTTTTATTAATACACATTTTTGTGTGCCGTGATTGTTGACTGAATCTTAAGCTTCTAACGCTTTCTTTTTTTGTCCAAATTATTTTGGCCTTCAAGAGAACCAAATCCAAATGCTGGTGATTCACGATACCGGTCGGTAGAAATCTCACAATAATCTGAAGTCTTCACTTTAGCGTGGGGGTATGATGTTTGCGTACTCGTCCCGCTTGTAGTGTGACTTAAGTGCGATCCAAAAAAACATGGTACGGTGACAATGCAGCTTTCGACCGTGGACCCGTGGACTGAGATCATCTGTCATGAGCGTCGTTTATTCAGCTTCTTCGGGCAACCGTCTCCAGGGGAATGAGCATTTTCCCTTACTGTCAAATCGTCGCCGGGATTATGCTTCATTATCCAACGATTAAGAGAGTTGTTAGCCGAGGCAGGATTTCTTGTGCGATATACCTTCAAGCAGCAATAACACAATTCGCTTCCACCCAGCGGTACGATTCCACCACCAACAGCACAGGTCCGGTCTAATCAACTTGTTCGGTCACCTTTTTAGGCTCGCCCAGTTTGCTTCAGATTCTCCGATCCACCGAAAGGTAGGAAAGAACGTACGAACGTACATACAATACACACAGAATGCTGCGTATGGGGCAGTTAATAATTTCATCTTTTGGCCCTTCCCCAAAGGTCACTGCGGAAGCCACTCTCAGGAGTCTTGGGCAAACATTCTTCGACTTCGAGAAGCCCGCGCTGGTAGGGCGCACCCACTCGGACACACCTGGAGCGCGCCCGACGGGAGGGATCGCCCCGTACGGACACCAGATGTGTGATGGTTTATGTGTCCGTTTTGCGGTAAGCTGCTGCTTCGTTATGTTTTGGCGTTCCTGGGGGTTTGATAAATGTCCAATGTTTGCCCGTTTCTATCTCTATGTATGTGCGTGTATGTTTATGTGTAGGCTACACCCGACCCGGCCAGGCGAACCAATTCCATTTGAATACCTCACGGGGTTGCGATGATTCATGGTAAAAGCCCATTCCCAATCCCGGTCACATCTTCGACCTCCCCCGGGGGACTTACGAGAAGGTGGGGCGCGGGGGTACCGTGGACGTGAGACGTGGGAAATGCTGCTGGCTGCCGGACCCGAACTCCGGTCAGCTTGGCATATTTCACTTCGTACCTTTTTATGTCATCCCCGGGATTATTGGAAAACGTTTTATGACAAAGGAATCCCCCAATCTAATTTATATCCGACTACACACATGTGGCCCGCCACCAACTCGGAAACGGCTGACAGAAGCAATAAGCGACCATTTTCTGCACGGTGTCCCGACCATCAGACCAGAAGCCGAAGCAAGTGCGGGGAAGCGGCGATGGGACCGTTTTCCATCGATTAGGATGATTAAGACGAAGGATGGAGCTTACATACGAATAATCATGCGTACAACCATCGGTTGGCTGGAAGTGTTGATGTTTGGTCGATCGTTGAGTCGGGAGGGTGGGTTTGCGTCTTACGCTTACTAAGACGCTAATTTCTCCTTGCCAGCAGATGTGGGAAGACACTGCTGTAGAAAGTGATTGAATTATTCATCATTAAGCTTGTTTGCAGAGCTTGAAATCAAGGTATTGAATAGTAATTAAGGTGAAAAATGCAAATAATAAAACTGCATGCCTGTTCATAAAAACGAGATCAATGTGCGTGATATTCGAGAGTAACTCATTTAATAGTAGTATTGGAAGTAATGTATTTCATTTTGATGCTATGTGTTTTACAATAATAATTGGATTGTGATACTCAATGGATTAAATAATTTAATTTTCCTCACTAACTGAAACTATTTAGTAGCTTTGTGGACCATAACGTAATATTTTTTAGGGTATTTTGGTGGTAAGGGAAAAAGGATAAATTTCCTAATGCTCAGGGTTATGTCCGTCGAAATTATTGTGAGTAAATTCACTATTAAAATATTAATTAGAAACTAACTTGTTTTTCGTTAAGTCTTTCAATTGTGTAAGGAGTTTTTGTTCGAAACCGTGGTGGTACATTTAATATTGATTTAAGAAACATATTTTGTTATCTTTGAAGTTTAATTTTATGAGTTTTAGCACAACTGTTCCAAACAGGCGAAACATATGTTGTCGCGCACACGAAAGTGTCTTTCGGAGCAGCAGCTTAAGACAGGCACAGTACACGCCGACTTAAGCACAATAATAACGCACCAACTGGTTCTTGGCAAATAATCGATTCATTAGTTTATTCAATTGATTTTATACTCTAAAAATGCTGACCGTCGTCGATCAGCATATTTTTCTTAGTCTATTCTTCTTAGCCTATTTTCCATTTAATCGTTAAACCAGCGCGCATCGCTGGCGCGTTGCATAACGTAGCTAGTCAGCATTTATTGACCTAGCAACGCTTTGTTTTTTTAAGCCTAAATTGTCGTCAGCGACATCCCTCCCCCCGTAAGTCCTCGTAGGGGAGTTACAATTCTAGGTTTAAAGTGGGTGGCCTGCATGGAGGAGGACCAATATTTTGTTTTAGATATTTCTTGATTAACATCGCGGAAACCAAGATTACCGTAATAGAAACACTTAGTATGGTTATTGAGAAAAGTACATAGTTACTAGTTACCGATTCTACTTCGTTAGACTTATCTTCTTTTGATATGCTTAAATTTAACATGGGTTTAAAATATGCTCTAACTTGCTCAGATTTTATTAGCATCGTCGGTTGTATTTCGAACTTGCTCGTCAAAATGCTACAGTCTAGTGACAAGGTTATGATTCCGATTGAGCAGCTTGGGGTAGTGAGTGTTTTGTTACATTTTAGTAATATCTTATCAGGGTTGGTAGAGAAGAACAGAATACTGTTTGGATTTGTAAGTTGTATAAATTCAGTGACTTCTGGCCCTATTTCCTTTGAACTACATCTGGTACCACTTTCTGTGTGTAGTAATGCTGATGCTATGCAGTCTGGTTCTCGTTGTATTATTTTCTCAGAAGATATGTAGTGCGATTCGTTCAGTTTAAAAATTTCCTTCGGGTATAAGTAACTAGTTTCGTTGATGGCTATTGTTTTTTCATGTATGTCTAAAATCGTATGATTGGCAAAGTTTGGAACGGCTATGACCTTAAACATCTCGTAATTTTCTATCGATACAATTATGTTTTTGATAGAAAAGACTATTTCACCCTCTTCTATTCTCCTATTGGTTATTTCCGAGTATTCTAAAACGTTATAATGACTTGCCATCTTTCTTCTTATAGTTTGTTTTAACATCTCTTCGTCCTCTAAATATAATTGGGTTGAATCTATTTCGTGATACTTATTTATCATGTCTTGTACTAGAGCGGTTGTAAGCATGATCGTTTCTTGTATATACTTTGTTAGAACTTCATTTTTGTTATGCTTAAATTCCTTGCTGAGAACATCTATACCATCATAGAGTTTGTCTATTCGGTGACGTAAATTTTCTGTTATCTCATTGTGTTTTTTATTTGTTTGGGTCAAACGTTCGGACACATGTGTAATTTTTGTATCCTCTGCTGCTCTGAAGGCTGCTAATTGCTCGTCTATGTCGTCTCCCCCGAACATGAAATCTTTTAGTATACCAAATATTCCCCGGGAGCGTTTTGTCCTTTTGTGACTTATTCCTTGAATTAGTTGAATTGCATGGTTGCATTCGTGCTGAAGTGTAACTTTTAGATCCGAGAGTTCAGAGTCCGTACTATTAACGGAGTTCAATACTATGGTTAAGTGTTTTTTCAACGTTTGTAACGTATCCGTATCATTTTCCGGACGTGTCCCCGTATGGAATGTCGTTTCCCATGCTCCTTTTTTTAATAGGAGTGTCCCAATATGATCAAAATATATTCCTGGTTCAGGGATAGGTACGATCGATAAGCATTCGACTCTAAACAGTGCGGCTATGTATATTGTTATTTTAAGGATGAGCTCCATGATACGGGCCTAATTTTGAGCTTTTTCCTTTTTGGTATTTGACTTGCTAGTTCTTCTGCTTTAGCTTTTATAACGTTAAGATTTGTTTCTTTCCTTTTTCCCCAATTTGAAAATGTTTGATCTCGTTTTACCTCGAGTACTGCTAGTTTTACAGTTGGCCTGTTAACTAAATTATTACCTACTTTGATTCGTGCTGAACGAGTCTGTCCGTCTACGCCAGTTACCAGCTCGCAGATTCGGCCTTTAAACCATTTTCCTTTCCTTTGTTCATCGGGAAACGTGACAATATCGCCTATTTGTAATGGTTTGGCCGGTTGAGTCCACTTCTCTCGTTTAGAAAGCTTTGGGAGATACTCAGCTATCCACCGTCGCCAATATTGTTGTGTGATTGCCTGGGCCCTTTTCCAATCGGACCGTACCAATTCTGTTTTGGTGATATCTGAGATATTCGGCTCTGCCTCGCCGGAACAACCTAGCAAGAAATGAGCTGGAGTTAGGGGCTCGTCATCTTCTCGTTCTAGTGTTAAGTGAGTCAATGGTCGATTATTTGTTAGGAACTCTATCTCAGTTAGTATTGATCTGAGAACGTGTTCTTTATAACTCTCAGCCATGGGAAGCAGACTCTTGATTTCTCCAACCATTCGCTCCCACGCACCTCCAAAATGAGGGGCGCCTGGTGGGTTAAAGATCCATTCTATGCCTTCTGAGGCACATCGATATCTTATTTGTTTCATCTCATTGTCGGCTCCGACAAAGTTGGTCCCATTATCGCTGTATAGGAAAGATACCTTTCCTCTTCTGTATTGCAAATTTTTTAAGCAAACAATAAAGGTGCTTGCCGTTAGATCAATGGCTATTTCTATATGGATTGCTCTTGTGGTTAAACACGTAAATATAACACCCCACCTTTTTTCTGACCGTCTGCCTATCGTAACGAATAGGGGGCCGAAGTAATCTACTCCACAATGCGTAAATGGTTTTTTAAACACTGCTGTTCTACATGTTGGCAGTGGTGCCATTATTGGTGGGATTGGTTTAGCTCGTGCGTTTTTGCAGTATTGACATTTGTTTATTACGTGCTTAAGACTGCTTCTGAGATCTATCACCCAGAATTTTTGACGAACTGCAACCATCACTGATTCGCTCTTCTGGTGGTAGTACCTCTCATGATAATGTTGTAGGATAAGGTTTGTAATGTGATGCCCTTTTGGTAGGACAATAGGGCTACGTGCGTTAAATTGAAGAAATTTAACGTGTTCAAGTCTTCCTCTAGAACGCATGATCCCATCTTGGTCCAACATAGGGCACAGGCACCTAACTTTACTGCTGCCATTAATCGGGTTCTTCAATGAGAGTTGTATCATCTCCGTTTGAAAGCTTTCCCATTGAGCCTTTTTTATTAAGTGGCGCTCAGCTAAGTCAAGGGTAGCTTTATCGATTGCTGTCGAAAATGACAGGGATTTAGCCTTACTTTTTAACCAATCCAAGTACTTTAGTGCGTACGCTACCGATCGTTTTAGACGGTGCCAGTTGGAACACCATTCGACGGAAATGGCGTCATAATCTATTCTTTCCACTGTTCTCGAAGTGTTTACCCTTTTCCGGTCTTCAAATGTGTCCGGAATGTCTGGTGTTAGTGTTTTTATTTCTAAATTTTTGAGAAAGTCGGGACCATTTAACCATATTGACTTTTTCTTACAAGTTTTTGTAGCTTCGTCAGCAGGGTTTTCTGCAGATGCTACCCAGTTCCACTGCTTCGGAGAGTTGAACTCCAAAATTTCTCCGATTCTCAGGGCTACGAACTGATTATATGTTCTAGGCTCTGAGTTAAGCCAAGCTAGAACTGTTTTTGAATCGGTCCAAAAGAATTCTGTTTGAACCTTTAACCGCAATTCCCTCTTGATTGATTCGTTTAGGCGAGTGCCTAGCACTGCCCCTTGCAATTCAAGCCTAGGGATCGACAGTGGTTTGGTAGGAGCGACTCTTGATTTTGCGGCCACGATACTTATGTCGATGCCTAAGTCGTGGACTGTCCTAAGATACGTAACCGCGGCAAAGGCTTTTTCCGACGCGTCTACGAAAGTATGGAGCTCCCTGATCTTTACGTTATTTCCAATCGAAAAACATCTAGGTATAGATATGTTGATCGAGTTTTCGATTCGGCTTATCCAGTTTTCCCATTTTTCCTTTATGGACTGTGTGATTTCGTCATCCCAGTCTAGTTTAGTTTTCCAAAGATCTTGCATCAAAATTTTACCTTCAACAGTAATGTTGGCAAGATGACCTAGAGGATCGTAGATTTTCATTATATATGAGAACATCTGACGTTTCGTTAATTTTTTAATATCTGCCCTTTTAAACTTGTAGGCAAAGACGTCAGACTCTTTGTCCCAAATCAATCCCAACACTTTATCGAAGTTTTGATTTTTCTCCTCTATGCCAAGTACACTTTTCTCAGATAACCTGTTGGTTGGAATGCTTTTCTCTACTTCTTTTGAGTTGGAAAAGAAGTTTCTCATAAAGAATTTAGCATCATCATGTATTTTACACACCTCCGAGATAGTATTCACGGCTGTATCAATATCTGGATAACTATCTAGGTAGTCATCTACGTAGTGATTTTCAATAATCGCTTTTACTGCCTGGGGATAAATATTTTTGTAACGCAGTGCGTTCTCGTTCTTCACAAACTGAGCACAAGTTGGTGAACAAGTTGCCCCAAATGTCATCACTTGCATAACGTAAACTTGAGGAACGTCAGAAGGCGATTCTCGAAATAGAAATCTTTGAGCGTCTTGATCTTCCCGTCTCACCTTTACCTGGTGATACATTTCCTTGATATCTCCTGAACAGCCTATTTTGTGTTCCCTGAAGCGGACTAGCACTCCGAACAGGGACGCAGTAAGATCTGGGCCGGAAAGAAGTTGAGAATTAAGGGATATATTTTGATTTTTTGCAGCCGCGTCGAATACTAAACGTGGTTTGGGAATGGGTTTATTATGGTTTATCACGGAAAAGTGGGGAATATAGTTTATTTTCCCGTTCAATTGCAGCAGTTCCATTGGTGTCGCCTTACGTGCATATCCCTTTTCAATGTATGCGTTTATTTCTTTATGATACCATGATTTTAAGTTTGGATCCCTTTCCATTGCCTTCTCTTGACTTTTTAAGCGCGTAAGCGCTTGTCCGTAACTATCTGGCAATTTAGGATTGTCGGTTTTCCATACTAAACCAATTTCGTATCCGTCGCCAGTATTTTTAAGCGTTTCTTTCATAATCTTTAACGCTCTTTTGTCTTCTTCAGAGGCACGGGTTGGAGTAGGTTTAACTCCAAATTCCTCTGTAGAAAAGAAACCACGCAAGATTTGCATCATGTTCTTGTTTTCTTCTTCGTACGTCTCTGTCATCACAAATGAGTTCTCTGTGACATTTGGCGTATTCGTTCCCCCAAAAATGACCCAACCAAGCCTCGTTTCATGGGCAATTGGTTCGTTTGGTCTACCTTCTCGATATTTTGCACCATGGCAAAGATACGAATGTGGAAGGCCTAGTAGCACGGTAGGCCTCGCATCTGCATAGCTAGAGATACTAATGCCTTTCAAATGTTTAAATTTTCTTTGCAAAAACGGAGCATCTATGCTTTGAACGGGAAGGTTAAGTTCCCTTACACTTCTGAGACCTTTAACTTGGAATTTTCTTTTGTTAGCTCCCTCTACTGTTATGGGAACTATCCTACTTTCTGTCTCTTTTTGAATGCTTCCGTCCGTCCAGGAGAGAGTTAGCGGTCTTTTTGGTCCGTGAACGTTTAGTTCTTTTCGGACACTTTCCAAAATGAGGCTAGTTGAAGAGCCAGGATCCATGAATGCATAAGTTTCGAATTTTCTTTCATTGTGGTGCAAAGTGATGGGCACGATCTGATAGAACAGATTATTCTTTTCCTGATGGCAATTTATTTTGTTTGTAGGTTGCCCTTCTACCAGATTTCTTTTATGAAACATACTATGATGCCTTTTGCCGCAACCGTATACATTACATTGTGGTGGTAGGCGACAGTTTTGGGCGTTATGGTTGCTGTACTTGCAGCAATTGGTGCAAATTCTATGCCGAATGAAAAGAGATAATTTTTCATCGGGCGTCTTACCGTTCAATTGTCGGCAACGAGTGGTTTCATGAAGAAATCCACAAATTAGACATATCGTTTCCTTTTCTGGCCCTTTATGACGATGCTGCATGTTTTGACGGTTCGACCTTTCTTGTTTGGCTACTCCTTCGTTCGCGGCCAGTATAATGGCCAGTTCTTCAGAGGGTTTCAGCCATTCTGCTAGGTCTTCTAGCGTAAGATTCTTATTATCTTGTTTCCTACTTATTGTGTGTTTCAACCATTCGTTCCGAAGTTCGGTTGAAAACCTTGATGTCAAATCGTTTAGCAGCCTCTGATCATTCAAAAAACCTTCTTGTTTCAACAACACCATGTTATCAATGAGATTGCGCAAAGCGTTGGAAAATTCTAAAAATGCTGAGGGATTATCTGTCGTTATGTGCTTTACTGCTAGTAATTCTAACAGTAAAGACTTGTAAATGCTTTCAGCATTTCCAAACATTTTGTCGAGCCTGTTTAATACAAGCGGAACGTTTTCTGGGTTAAGCATTAACCCGCTAACCGCACGAAGTGCTTCGCCTTTCAGATGCCTTTGCAGCCTATTCATGTTTTCTAAATTTGAAAACTTACAGGCTCGGGAAGTTTCTTCGTAGGCTTGTTTAAATTGAGGCCAGCATTTATAGCTTCCATCGAAATCTGGAAGCTTTGAAAGTGTTACTTTCGAGTCCTTAGAACACAACGATTGAACCATTTTGTCTAAACTCTGAGTTAACAGTTTTACGTCTAAACTTGTCATTGGTTTTTCATTGACCTCTTCTGATTTTTTGTTTTGTATCTCTTCTTGTAGCCGTTTTAGCTCTTCTTCTATTCTTACTTTTTCTTTTTCTTTTTCTTCTTCATTTGTCATTTTTTCTTTCAGCAGTTTTTGCGTTTGCATTAGTGCTGACCTATATTCCTGCCGTTCAACTTCCCTATCTTTACACTTTTTGCATAAAAAATCTTTAACAGGTGATTTTATATCTAAGCATGACAAATGAAACCACCTGTCGCAATCAATACAAGTTATCAGTTTCCCTATCTCATCTGGGTTCGTGCATAATTTGCAGTGCCCATTCGGATTCTTTTTAAAATCATATTCCATCTTGAACTCACCCTGGTTCAGATCCGCTTCAGCAGAGTCAACTCCTATTCGGCTGGTCAGGGACGGCTGGATCGGGAGTGATGTCTTCACTGCTGCTTGTTGGTCTTCTCAGGATCAAATACGACGTCTTCTGTATTACGTGCCGGTTGCCCTCAAACCGAGAACGATGGTTGACTCAACCGGAACGATGTTTTCTTAGCGGTGGGTCGGCGGTCATACACACGACGGTCATACACACGATGGATACACTCGTCACAATTAATTTCATCAATTTGCTCTTCCTACGTTGCACTGCGTCGGATGCCTTATGCAATATTTAGCTCGCGGCACACGTGTTTCGTTATGCAGACTTTTATAATCACGTTTCGTCGGAGTTAACGTCCGATACTTGCGACGCACGCGTTTTACGATAACTGTTTTTTTTCTCAACTGGCGCTAAACTGACGGTGTCATGTTGTGTTGCGAGAACGGATGCACCTTTCGAAGCTCGCGGCGTACACGTATTGGTCACCTTTTCACTAGTTCAGCATTTGCCTCATACGTTGGCAGTATCGAGTTCACTTTCGATTGCGTCACTTCACTAGCGGTAATGACCGCGTTCTATTCACTGTTGTGTCGTTGCACTTACAGTTATTTTGCACTCACTCACCGCCGAGGCGCTTCTCGGGTTTTGCTTCGTCGGCAACTGGTGCGTGGCCCTTCTTCCTGGGCTGGCTGTCGTATATCGGCTACGCCGGATCGTCGTCCGTCGCCGTTGTTTCACTATCACAACCCTGCTTGGGTTGCTGTGGGGTCTATTCACGCCTCTACGGGCTTGTTACTACTTCGGGTTTTTATTTCCCGATTTATTTGACTACTTGCCGAACCGTTGGTTGATGCGTCCTCTCTGGAGCCACCATTTGTCGCGCACACGAAAGTGTCTTTCGGAGCAGCAGCTTAAGACAGGCACAGTACACGCCGACTTAAGCACAATAATAACGCACCAACTGGTTCTTGGCAAATAATCGATTCATTAGTTTATTCAATTGATTTTATACTCTAAAAATGCTGACCGTCGTCGATCAGCATATTTTTCTTAGTCTATTCTTCTTAGCCTATTTTCCATTTAATCGTTAAACCAGCGCGCATCGCTGGCGCGTTGCATAACGTAGCTAGTCAGCATTTATTGACCTAGCAACGCTTTGTTTTTTTAAGCCTAAATTGTCGTCAGCCACATATGTGATATGAGGTCTTATTATGATTGTGTATCGTTTAATCTTATTGTCCTACCTAAGTGAGCTATACAAACTACGAAATGCTTTTTCACATTTTACGATAGCATTTTCTACATGCGATTTGAAAGTTAGACTTTTGTGAAAAGTAACACTATTTTTTTCCACGGAATATAAGAATTTGAAATTTTTTATTGACTTCTTGAGATTTTCCTACAACTTGTAAAGTATGTGTAGAACAAAGCTTATGGCTTGTTACCATTAATCTTTAACTTCCATTTAACACAATTCTTGGCATATTTGATAAGCGCCAAATGCTGAGGCAGTAATCGCAACATCATCGGTAAAAAGGTTTTGAACACATTTTTTTTGTAAAGTCAGAAATGTATATATTAAATAAAAGTATGCCTCAGAATTGGTGGACTTAATTATTACTTTATTTTTCCTATAACTGGTAAAAATTTGTATTATATTATCAAATAATTAAGTAACTAATTTGATATTTACTTCCATTACAAGACAAAACAAATTTTGATGTTATATGATGATTTTCATAAATTTTACATCTGATGTAAACAGTAACTAATGTAAACAGTTACTAATATATTGTTTAAGAAATTGATTCAAACGAAATGATTCAAATATATAATCATCTTTTACTGCTGTGCTCAATGTTCCACTTTTATATTTTCTTTCAATTTTGATTTGGAACAGTTCCGTAAAAAACACTCCGTAAAAAACACACCAAATATATTTGACTCTCAAAGAGTCTAGGGAATAAAACAAGTTCTGTAAATTAAAATGATACATCAAGCAACTTCTAATATGAATATTATTCTTAGCCTTCTTAAGTATAAGAACAATATTCTCTCATTAATTAAGATACTTTTTAATTGCAATTTTAAAAGTACAGAATAAAACGATCTAAAGTAAAGCAAAACAAGCAATATGTCTATATTTTCAATTTCACCCTAATTAAAAGATACTACCGCTCTTGCGAGAAAAATCCTCTGCAAAGGTAGTGTTGTTCCTCGTATGCCATACCAATCTCTGGCTCACGTCCACCGCCATGGCAGGCCCATCAATTTTAAGCTCATTAAAGCACTACCCACCAATCTTTCAACGCACCCCGAAGTATCATTCACCCGTCGTGTCGGTTGTTGAACTGCTTACGCGACATAATCACCAAAACCCGCCCGCTGCTTAATGCAGCAGAAGAGATATTTGAATCGTCGTGAAAATTCTCCTACCCGGCCCGATAAGATCTTGACCCGGCTAAAGCAACATAAACAAGCCATAAAACGGCAGCCCGGAACCGATTCGGGAGCGGAACACCCAGCACGTTACTGCAAACACCCCCCACCCAAAACAGTTCCCATCCCGATGCCACTTTCGTTAGCTTCTTTACGTATTGTGTTTAGAAATTTCCCGTCTGTTCTTTTTGGCTCACCAATCTCGTCCCCTCATTCGTTGACTGGAAAGCAAACTCTCGACGGCTTGACGAGCGCTTAACATCTTTCTTTCGTAATGTTATCAGGATAAAGAAGACTGCGACTATGACGATGATGATGATGATGATGGGATGTGGTGCCAGTTTTCGGTTAAAGTCGACAACATGACACCCGTGGCATACGCACAAACACACACACCCTCACTGGAGTGAACACTTCTTCTCCTTGTCACCGAATTTTGACCGGGTTCCCAAGTGACTACCGAAATCTTTTGTAAACTCCTGTCGGAGAAAGGCAAGTGCCACCCAACGTATAAAATCTAATCGCAAAATGCCGGAAGGTGGGCGTGAGTGAGGCACACGAAGCTCCGGAAGGAAGTGTAAAGATGTTTTCGAAATCGACAACCATCGTTTGGAGGAAAGTTGATCCTCCCCTCCCCATGCAATGTGTGTGCCTCAATCTCACAGCCACCAAAATGTCTCGTCTCATTTTCGCTCTAAATGGGCTTCCCGTTTTCTACGCGCTTCTAGATTAGCAAAACCGCAACCCGCAGGTCGATACACTCTCGCGAACAAAACTTTATCTTTCGCGCCATTTTGAGCCGCACGCCTGGTTAAGCAGCAGCGAGGAAGGGGGGAGGTCGGTCGAAATAATCAATTATGGACATGATTTATAACTTTATCGCTTTCCCGGGCCATGGGAGTGGATCAGTTTGTTTTCCCCGTGTCCAGCAATATGAAAGCAGATGCTCCGGACATCGACAGGCTGCGGGTTTAGTGCTGCTGCCCCTTCGCTAGCCTAATTGACGCTAAACAATGGAGCAAAAAAGCGGAACAAAGGAAGCCCCCATACGGTGCAGGGATTTTATTAAAACGAAACCGAAGCGAAGGAGCTAAAACAATTGGGTGCGCTTGACTCCTCCGCGCGAAAGGTTACCATTCAGTGCCGCTCGGTAAAGAACGGATCCAAGAAACGATAACATCCAAACGTGGCGCTCATAAATCATGCTTTGCAGAAGGGAAATTTATTCACCATCTAGTGAATCGTCGGTGGCACTTTGTTTGCTTCACCTGCCCCGACAGACAAAACTGGTCGATCGGAAAGAAAATACCAACGTTTCCTCAATTATACCTCCGTTTGCCTCCGTCCAGTTGGTGGAATGTGTGACTGGCAGTGGATATAACTCATGTGAAATGGGTTCCGTGGGTTGAATTGATTTTCCCCTGTTCTACATCATCATCATCATCACCAACACCACCACCATCATCACGTAGGTGGGTGGGTTTGCTGGTTGGGCGTTTGGTTGTAATGTGAATTATTATTAATTTCCTTCAGGGAATAATCATTTCTGTATTATTAAAAATCGTTGTCGTGTGCACAAAAAATGCGATGGCCTTGGAATGCGTGAGGGCATTCGCATCGATTAAATGTGGACCGAAATGCGTGTGGCCTTCATTCATTTTTACTTCGCTGTACGGGCCTGAGGTAATGTAATGCTTTCTACATACATAATACGCACATATATTGAGTGTATCATGCGTTTTATGTTGCATTACTTAGACCGCCGACCATCTGGGTTGAGGATGTTCGGTGGATCTTTGTGATTTTATTATTCAGAAAGAACGGCTTCGGCCGTATGGCTTAAAGTGGGTCTTTGTGATAATAAACTCAAATGCATTAATATTTTAATTTTATTTTTTTTTATTTTGAAAACTTTGCACTCTTTTACATGTAAATTTTAAAAAAGGGAATAAAACAAACTTCATTAGAATATTAAAAATTGAAGTACTGCTACGAATATTTATTTACTTTGGTCCCATAAGAAGTATTCGAAATAGCGGTTTGTCTTGCGCTACCGCCTCCCAATCCCTTTCTAACAGATACATCCAAGCCATGTTGCTACCTTAACTTGGGCCTACCAGGCCTTCCATATCTGCCTTCCTCATTAAAATTCAATGGTTTTTTTTAGCTTGAAATACAATAATATTTTAAGTTGAATGATGTTGTAATGTTTACGGACCGTTTACGCATATTTTTTATTCATGCCGTCCAACTGTATTGTATTGCAACATAGAAATCATAAAGAAATTCTATATTACAGATATTAAAGATTAAAAAATAGTCTACGGAGCGTTTATGGAGATGTGGCGAAATAGCTGTTTCAGATTGTTTTTTCCAGATTCAGTTTGCCTTAATGCGGAGCCTATGGTGTCACGACTTTGACAAAGAAGCTCCATTAATTCATGATTTGGTTAAAATTTCAAGATTCAACTTAACCATAAGATTTGATAGTTTGGCGAATTGATACTATTGATCTGTACCGTTGTCACTGATCATTATTGTAACGGAAGTTGATTTAATGTTGCCATATCTTCAACCAGGTGCTATCATGGAGACAATAAGGGTAAAATTTATTTATGTGGGCATTTTCTTTAACAAATATGACTGCAAAAATTGCATTATTAATTATTGTTATTATTATTATTATTATTTTAATTATTATTATTATTATTATTTTTATTATTATTACTATTTCAATTATTATTATTATTATTATTATTATGATTATCATTATTATTATTAATATTATTATTATTATTATTATTATTATTATTATTATTATTATTATTATTATTATTATTATTATTATTATTATTATTATTATTATTATTATTTTTATTATTATTATTATTATTATTATTATTATATTATTATTATTATTATTATTATTATTATTATTATTATTATTATTATTATTATTATTATTATTATTATTATTATTATTATTATTATTATTATTATTTTTTTATTATTATTATTATTATTATTATTAATATTATTATTATTATTATTATTATTATTATTATTTTAGTGTAGTGCCGGATAATCGAATCGAATCGATTATTATTATTATTATTATTATTATTATTTGATCATTATATAATATAAAGGAATTGCACAGTAATTCTACAATAGCATAATATGAGGTAGATTTTAGGAAGCTTTCATTTTAAGAAAACATAGTATATTTAAGTCATGTTCCAACGAACATAACATTTTACTACCTGAAAGATTTGCTGTCATTCGATGATATAAATGATGACATATTATTAAGATGTCAAAAGACATTTCTATCCTAAAAAATCTTCTTCTGCTACAATTAATTTTAGCTAAAAGAATCAGCCATATCACAATCACTTTTTTTCATCTAAAAGTACATGTAGAGCTGCGTGGCCATAAATGTTCTTGACTTTCTCATCTATTTACATGGAATCAACTAAATTTTGTTGGGTATCAACAACACGTTCATGATCACCAGCTTCCCAAACGCAGCCAAAGTAGCAAAAACGTGTCAATCGCAAATTCCTCCAATTCGATTCCGTGGACCTCACGGTAACAACAAACAACGAAATAAAACGTGCATACTCCACAGGACACGAAGCCGCAATTTTACACAAATAAGCTTTAGGTTCCAGTACTTATGCACAGTTGCCGTTGTGCGTGTTAGGTTTCTTCTTTTTTTTTCCTTTTCCATTCCCATCCTCCAATGTCACGAACGGTAATTGTGTCTCGAATGTCGCAAAAGGATTTTTACGAAGCTTGTGTGAAAATTGCTCTTCACGGCAAAGCAGCGGCAGAACAAAGTGCAGCAGCACCAACACGACCAATAGTGTGTGGAAACATGCGAAAAACACGGACGCGGGGGTTGAATGTTTGTTGACGGAAGTGTCGCAAGGTAGCGAATCGTGTCACGCCTCTCCCATCGACGCAGCAACACAACGCAAATGACATTTACTTCCGGCGGGGAAGTGCTGCACTCTGCTAGCTTCATTTGCTCGCGGCTCCTACCAAATAACCTCGAGCGAAACATACCCATATTCACCTCATGATTGTGCTTCATTTATGGTGTTCTCCGACCATCTTTATCGGTTGGTGGGGTATAGATGATAGGCGCATAAAAGTAAACGACGGAGGAGGTTTAACCATCCACTCGACTTGCTCCACGGCGTGCACAAGTACAGGTACACACACACTCACACACACACACACACAGTAATGGTACGACGACTTTTTCCCTGGAGGGCATTGGAACCACGGAGAGCTTCGTTTGCCTTCCACAAACCAGCATTTCTCCGGAGGCTGTGATGTTGAAAGAAGAGTGTTTATTCTACTCCCAAGGCACTTCTGGCTCGAGTGTCCTTTGGTGCCGCCGTGCCACCCATACCTTGCACACTTCGCTGCCAAACGACTCACAACAACACGCGTTTCTCAGCCTCGTCAACTCACATGGCCGTGCACCCGGCCGTACGGTAGCATGGGTTCTATCCAATTTTTTCTTTCCTTTTTTTCATCTGTTTGCTATTTACTTACCTCTTTGCCTCCGCTTTGATACAGGCAGCACACCTACGCATGGAGACACCACACAACCATGTACAGCGTGTCACAAAGCCCTGTTTCGCGATGTAATCCAGCGTAGGCTCCATTCTCAACAGCAGCAGCAGCAAGAGATATAACAAATATGGAAATTCACCTACGACCCGACCCGGCGACTCACCTGCTTGTGTGTTGCGCTCGCTCTCAACGCTTCCCACCATTCCCACCGGAGTTGAACGTTTCCAATTTACCGCCCAAACAGCGCCCAAACACGTCCACCGGTAGACGGGAAAGTCAGACCGAAATCATCATCTAAATCTAATTCAAAGTTTACATTATCTCCCACTTCGCAAACGCATTATGGCAACCATCAGCATCACGGTACGATTTATGTTTATCATGTGGTGATTTCTGTGAGACGTGATGAATATGTTTGCAGTGCCGAGGTAAACACGGGTAAAGGATATGCTGCCTTTTGTGCACGTTTCGGCATACCTTTCTGTGAAATGGCGTTTTGTTTCGACATTTTAAAGCATGTTTTATTCCTTTTTCTGCCTTATTTTCAGCCTATTTTTGTCAAAGCATTAGTCCTGAGAGAGGCGCGATTTATCATCAAAGGGTTTTCGAAAGTGTTCAAATAGTGCTTGAATATATCAATCTTATGGTTGGGTATGCGCGTGTGTGTGTTTAATTGGGAAGGTGAGTCTGAGACTATTTATGTCCGTCAAAAATCTTGAACAAAGGTTCTTAGCATCTGTCGTTGAATGGTGAACATAAAGTTGACCATGAATTTATGGCATTAGACCTGATTATCTCCAATATCTGCCAATTCCATTGTTCCCATTGCCTTTTCAGAGTCAAGAGATTCTTATCAAGAGATTGTACCGCATTCAGCACAACCTCTGCAATTGGCATGTATTAATTATTGACTCATTAGTTTACGGTTTTGCATGTTAATCATTTATCATCTTTGATCTGCAGACGATGTCGCTTCTTCTTTAAGTTTGTAAAAATAGATTTGCTAGTTTGGAGCAATTTTACAGATAAAAAGTACTCACATGTCCTTCACATCTAGCTGTTCAAAAAAACAGTACTTACCTCGATACGTGTCACTTGCTGTAATAAACTTCCAATAAATTAATCCCTTCACGGGCGATCAGAATGTTCGGAAATTGGCTTTGATATATCAAAGCGCGGTAGAAATTACTCTTCGCCATCACAAGAGTAATTGCTGTCCCAAAGTCTGACGAGATATCAGTATTGCCGCTGACGCCCATGCGATGGATTCCACTCGGAATTTGTTGACTCCAATTTTGGAGCAATCTACTCAATCTATTGACACGCGCTCGGTCGTATGTTTACGCAATCACGTCTATTGACATTTGGTGGTTATTTATGTTCTTTTCTGTACTTTTGGAAAGGTCAAACTGAACCGCACGCACGTTTAGTGGTGCTCTATTACCAACTTTATCCAGTCGCTGGAAGATAGTACACATTTCTATTAAAAAAGTAAAAACAAAATAAATAAGCAACATATTTTTCACTAACCATACAAAACAATTTGTTAGGCCTAATGGAGTAGATGGGGAAATTTAGTGAGTGAAGCTATATGGTTAGTATACTATACTTTGCCTATTGGCATACAGTATATTTTGATCACTGTTCGTCTATAACGGCACTATTCTAGACTAAACAATTAATCTCCTCGAACAAAATGGAATGCATCATGCAATGCTTGATTGAAATTGATAGCTATTATCAGTGGATCACACCAAGAGTAATAAAAAAAGCTTTGGCAAAAATATAATAAATATTACATCTTTTTGTCAGTGTGGTGCTATGTAAAATGTTTCATGGATTTTATTTATTTTAGGAACAAAATAAAATCCATTCACACACGACTCACTGTAATTACCTGAATTTGCGATCTTTAATTTAACGATTTAAACGCACACAAGACATATAATTTCTCAATTTACTGTTTACCGGTAAATACGTGTATCGCACACAAATACTACTGTATGTTACACTTGAAAATTAAATGATGTCATACATGATAAGCGTTACGATCAAGCACCGTACCATTCAATACACGGCACTATAATTAGTCATGCCCTGTCAGTAGGTTGTTGCAGAGTCCACGGAAGAGATATTTTACACTGCAAAACCATGAACGCATCAACACTCTCTACCGCTTTCGATGAGGTGGACAACAATACCCGGGTTTTGTAAGTTACTTCGAAACTTCAATTTATAATTTTAAGCTTATCATTGTATCATGTTTTAGATCACTAGTAGCAAGCGTTCCAGAAACCATCTCTTCTTCAATGATTCATGAGTTAGAACCTGTTGACGACGCTCATTACAATATGAGCCATAACCGGCGTGGTGTGGCAGCAGTTTTTAATCATCGGAAATTTCTCCATGCCTCCGAACGCAAAGGAACCGATGCGGATTGTGACAATATTAGACAGGTGCTGATCCATTTACAGTTTGAGGTGCGTGTGTACGATGATTTAACGAAAAAAGATATAAAACAAGTGCTCGACGATTTGGCAGAAGAGGATCACAAGAATAGTGACTGTTTGCTCGTGGTGATTATGACACACGGAGATGATGATGTTTTGCATGCAAAAGATGGCACTTTCAATGTAGATCGACTTTGGGAAAATTTTATCGGAGATTCGTGCCCCTCTTTACTCGGCAAACCAAAACTGTTTTTCATACAAGCTTGTCGAGGTAGCAGCTTTGACACGGGCGTTCATTTTAGCCAATGTATTAAACAGGTTGCTAAAACCGTTGTTCCCTGCACAATGCAAGAACTACCACAGCCGACCATAGGTCGCGGGTGTCCTAAGTCATCGATACAGTATGCTATTCCATCAATGGCCGATCTGCTGGTTATGTACTCCACCTATAAAGGCCATTACGCGTGGCGCAATCCTAGCACCGGTTCTTGGTTTATTCGGGCGCTGTGTGATGAGCTGCGGGAGCATGGAAATAGCAAGGAGTTGCTACAGCTATTGACATCTGTATCGCGCAGAGTAGCGTATGAATTCCAATCCAACGTACCCAATAACAGCCAAATAGACTGTCAGAAGCAAATGCCTTGCATTGTTTCGATGCTTACCCGACGAATTTATTTTTCAAAAAAATGAGACTTTTGTTTTTATCTCGATACGATACGATGGATGTTTAATCAATCAAATGTGTTTTAACATTACTTTAAGCTAGGAAAAATCTAGTAGTAATAGTTATAAAATTATAAAAACCGTTATAAAAAACCGTACAAACTTACAAATACACTTTATTCATCCATATTGGCCGTGAATTGTCTCTTGTGTTTCATTTTCAAAAAATTAAATTTGTAGCAGTCCCGGCATTGAGTTACAGACAAAGTTTTCGTTTAATGCACATATTTGCTAGAATCTCAAAACAAATGCAACAATAATGTTTATCTTGTTAACTTTAAAGGAAAATAAACCAGCTTTGTAAGCATCGACACAATGGACGGCATTTGTTTCATTGCATCCATTCTGCCCTTGCTCGGCACGTTTGACTGATAATCATAAGCTACTCTTCGCGAAACGGCCGTCAACAGCTGCAACAATTCCATGCGCTTCCAATTCGTTTCCAATTCCACGCATAGTGCCTGTATAAACCAAGATCCTCCCCTGGGGCTTCTCCATGACACATGGCCCTTATATGATGAGTACATCACCAACAAATCGGCCGTAGTCGGAATGACATACTTGTGCGATGAGAAATGGTCACTATCCAAATCGCGACAGCCCAGCTTCACCCCTTTATCGAATGTGCTTCCACGGCAGGCTTGGACGAAAAACAGCTTCGGCTTGCCAAGTAGCGTAGTGCATGCGTTGCCCATAAAACTCTCCCATAATTTGTCTACACTGTAAGGACCATCGTACGCATACAAAACGTCATCGTCTCCATGGGTCATTACCATTACTAATAAACAATCGCAATCGGAGTGATCCTCACTGGCAAGATCAAGCAACACGCAGAAAAGCTCATCACGACCAAGATCATTGTAGACACGAACGTCAAACTGCATACTGGTTAAGACCGCTGTTGCTGCATCACGATCCCTGTTTGTACCTTCGCGTTTGCTCATCAACTCGAAATTCTCATGGTTTAAAACAATTGCCATACCACGTCGCCGATGGTTTGTGTCATACTCTTCTTCTTGTAGCGCTTCTTGTGCATTCTGGGAACGTTGTCTTGATGCAATCTGGTCGGTTTGTGCTATCGAACTTATGAAAAAAAAATGTATTAATTCATTATGTGGTTCGTTTCAGTTGGTTCGTTTTATAAGAATATTATGAAATTATTACTTGTTAAAGCTACTCACGGTATATTTCCATCGGAAAATTTGTTATCCGGAGTGGGCTCAGGCGGTAAATCGTCCATTAAATTGCAGCTGCGTTACAAACTGCTACGTTGACGAGTTCTATCCTAATGGGTGGCCTATCGTTTCAGGTGTACTCGAGATACCAAGCATATTATAGAGTCTTATCAGTCCTTGATCAAATAAAAATATAACCAGTATACGCCCTAATAGAATGTTCATTTTTACCTGCCGTTTACCTTATCAATATATGATCCCATAAGTGTTAACGTTTGTATACGCTGATGATGTCACACTATGGCAAGTTTAGAATATTTTATAAAAATGAACATTTCTATTACATAATTTATAGTCTTTTCCTTATTTATTGGCACTACAACCTTATTACTGAATTTTTCTGAATGGGGTAGTCTCTCCTGGCATTTGTAGCATGTTTAGAGATAATCAGAATACATTTCAAGAACAACAATTGATGCAGCTTTCATCATAGAGCAACTTAGAAAACCATGGAATGCTCCGGTTAAAATACCGTTATGAATCAAATTACGGACAGCTTCAAATTCCATTCCAAATCCAAACATTCAGCATGTTTTTATTCAACTTCTTTATATACAGCTCTGGCTATATCACTTTTTAATGTTACATGATTGCCTTGATGTTCTAGAATATATCAAAAATTTGTCTGGCCCCTAGTAGGCCTTGATATCAGTAAGGGCTTGGTACTTGTTCCGACACAGCATATTGCAACGCATTGCGTGACGCAAGCCGGTATCTGTTCGCTTCATTGAAACACATAGGAATCCATTGTGGAGATAGTTATCTACGTAAAAACAATAATATTTTTTCATAATGTGCTCTGAATTTCATTAAATCATGTATTTAATGAAGTCCGGAATTCGAGCCAATATTTGTTATCTTGTTTTTAATTCCGGTTTTTTGCCTTAGTAAATTCTGATAAACTGTATAAAAATATGTTCTTAGACGGTAATAATAACACGAATAACATGAAAACAATGATATTGAAAGATGAATTTGCAAATGCATAGATGGTCGTATGGAAAAGCTCGTCAATTCGCATGTGTGTGTGTGTGTGTGTGTGTGTGTGTGTGTGTGTGTGTGTGTGGTGTGTGTGTGTGTGTGTGTGTGTGTGTGTGTGTGTGTGTGTGTGTGTGTGTGTGTGTGTGTGTGTGTGTGTGTGTGTGTGGCTGTGAGTGTGTGTGTGTGTGGCTGTGAGTGTGTGGTTGTGTATGTGAGTGTGTGTGAATGTGAAGATTTTTGAAGAATTGTTTAACCTTTAAGTTGGCAACCGGATACCCGGGTATTTTTTTCAACTTCGAACTGCAATAACTTTTGATTCATTGCTTTTATTAACCTGAAATTTTCCATAGCCTCTCAAATTTTAATTTATGATTTTTTAGTGCATAAGTTGTAATTTTAAACCGCCTGTAAGTATTTTATTTTGAATTTTTTTTAACTTTACCACGTAAGTTGGCAACCAGCATACCCGGGTATTCCATACATTTTGTATGGAGAATGACGTTTCTCTTTATCCTCTTTTCGTATTGTGCTTATTTTCGAGTCAAATTCAAGCGATTCCAAATTTCGATTTGACCGTTATTTTTATAATATAATGAAAAACTTAATGAATAAATGAAATGGAAGAGAATATATGGTCGGCATTACTTGCTTACAGCATTAAAATATAGAGAGCATTGTTTACCTTTGAAAATCGTTAATTTTTTGCATCAAAACGTGTGGAATACCCGGGTATGCCGGTTGCCAACATACGTGTGTAAATCTGGTTGCCAACTCTACGGTTAAGCTGTCCGGACTACCCGGAATACGAATCAAAATTATGTTTTTTTTTCGAACTTTTTTTCGACTTAAATTATTGCAAATATTTGTTGCTAGAATGTAGCAGGTTTGCTTCAGTTAAGTGAGTTATACAGAGGTTTTATCGATTAAAATTTAATTTGTAAGAAAATATTACACCCCAAAAATGCTTTTTTTCCCGTTATTCGAAGCAATACAGTAAATAATTTAAACAATCTAAATATAAACCAAGGTGTATGGAAAAAATAAATATAAGTGAGAATTATATTTATACATTTGGCTTATTATTTATCAATTATCTATTCAAATCGTTTGGACAAAGTAGACGATATTATTTTAAACCCAAATAGGGTAATTTGCCAAATGTTGCACATCACCCAATTATTGCACACTGCGTATTAGTTGCTGTTTATCCAAATATTTATAAAACTTTTTTTACGATTTTTTAAACAGAAATGAAAATATGTCGACTAATTTCGATCAAATCGAATGGATTTCTTAGCAACCGCTAAGAGTTGTGCCAGGCAAAATAAGGTTCATTTCGCTCTGTGAACAACTTACACTTTATATTTTGATTGTAATTAACCAAATAGGGTTAAGTCTCACGATTCGGTAACAAAATTTTCCACTTTTTGCAAAAAATGTTATTTTAATCCACTGTTTAATAATTGGAACAAAGAGAATGTTTTGATCCCATTTTTTGCACACCCCAAATCCTCCTTTTTTCATCGTGCTATCATTTTGATAGTGTTTTGTTTACAATTTGCGTGCGGTTGCAGGTGCAAGTTCGCTACCTATTTTGCGGAATTCAAGCTTGAACCAAGGACAAACGTGTCATGTAACAGCGTATCGTATTGTCCTATATACTATTCGATAGAAAAACATCCATTTCAGACCTCTTTTTTTGTCTATTTCAGTGTGTATGTATGTATTATTTCAAGAAAGTATTCAATAATTGGCTATAATTTAATTTTGTGTTTTTGTAAGTGTGCAACAATTGGATTTTTGAATAGGTTTAAAAAACATTATTTCTTGGCATTATTCATCATTTTTATCCCTATAATAAAATATGCATACTATTTTTGAAACAATAATGATGTATGCTAGACACAAATAACAAGAATATTGTGTATTTATCCATCTCAAACATATGAAAAACATTGGCTGTTCCCTTAAGTGTGCAACAATTGGAAAAATACCCAAAAAGTCTCCTAAGCCACTTTTTGGTTTTCTTGAAAAACAATAAAAAAAAGACTTATATTAAAAACTATCATGTAACTTTGCACTATATCAGATTTACTTTTTTACCTGGTTGTTACTAACTGAAAACCAAAACAAATATTTTTTTATATTTCACTCCTATGTTTGATAAAAAATACATAACGTTTAAATGTTTTCTTTGTATCAAAGTCATACGTTTTTGAACGAAAGTTTCAAAAAAATCTTGTTCATACAATAACGAAAACAGTTTTTACTCTCATTAGTTGTTCAAGGTTACCGCAACCACAAAAAAAAAACACACAGTGAGCAAGGCATGGTTTCAATGATGTGCATTGCATGTGCTTCGTGTTGAGCTCAAATCAGCTTCATGGTTTCGCCTCCATTTCCGTACCCACACACATGCAAACCATTTAGATGCCGATGTGCATCTGCTCGGTGAATAAATCCCTCACCAGTGAAAAGGCAGCTCGTACAACTCTCCTCCAAGGAATATGGTACCTTTCTCACATCCAAACTGAGACGATAGACGCAAAAATGTGCCCATTGCAGTATGGAGCTGGGGCGCTCTGTGAGCACTTTCCACGTCAGCTCAATCCTCTAGGAAATATTTCAAGAACGTCGCTATTCATTCGGTGTGCCGCGTCACGCTGCACTGGGGCAACGCACCGACACCATCCTACTGTTCACGACTGTAGACTCCACCAGGGAAGCTAGCAGGGAGTCCTGCAGGACCAGGCAACACCACACAACATGGGAGCCATCTGTCGAAAGGGAACACCATTCCCATTTGCTCTCCCTCCTGAGAAGCTTCCTCCAGGGACGGCCCAGAGATTGTTCGAAAGTGAAATATTGTTTCAAGGATTGGAAAAGAATGCAAGATCGGCGAAAGTGAGCAACGACCGTACAAACTCGCACACTTGCACTCAGCTGACACGGCCCTACGGGTCTGTTTTCTTTTTTATCCGCGTTCTGCTTGTGAAGCCGCTACTGTTTCAACACCAACGAGTGGAATTAAAGCGGCAAAGACAAATCCGGAAATCGATTTCGCCCAAAGCCTCCGTCCTTGGCATTTCCATTGTCGGCACAGATGACAGTCAGGAAAAATGGACCTATGATCCGGATGAATGTGAAGCGAGTGGAGAACAAAAAAATGCATCATCCCATCTTTGCTAAATGGAAAACGAACTTCTCACTACCTCCACATAGTCCTTCGGCTTTCCAGTACGAGTGAAAAAGGGATTCATTTACGCAACGACTACACTTGGCCGAGACAAGGTACCGTAAGACTGCCGCAGCCGGAACATGTCCACCAAGAGATGCACATCTCTGCGACGTCAGCTTACGATCGAGTTGACAAATGCTCACGCCCTGCCTCCTAACCAAGTTGGGTTACACGCACCGGCAAGCAACGAGATCATCGGCGCGCGAAGAACTTCATTATGTGACACTAATTAATCCCAAGCCGCCCGTTGCAAGCTATACGGAAGAACATTATCATAATTTTATTGCGTCGTTAACGAATCCTCACGATACGGACGCCTCAGATTCCGTACTTTGCCGTCTTTGTCGTCGTTATCGTCGTGGTGGTCGCCTCATTGCTGGAGGTGAGACGGCTTGGTGCTTGGTTCTTCATTAGCGCGTTTCCCCTTTGTAGCGCGATGGAATCTTCGACCAACACCTTTGCCCAGTCGCATTGCTGACTCGCCCTGCTGAAGGTGGTAATTCTGCAAGTGAGCAGAAAGTAATCCATGTCCGAAGATGGCGTGCTAATGCGCTGAGGAGGAGTTTAATGTTTGTACATTAAACACACTAATTATACTTGCGCGTTGCTGCGGTTAGTTCGCCACGACCGATTAATGGTGGAGCGACGGGATTGGGTCCCTGTTTTAAGTGCAGATTCTAAATGTGTTGTCTTCATGTGTTCTCCAATGTAATAACAATGAGAATAGAGTCAGTTTTCAACAAATTGCCATGCGTTGGAATTTTAATATTAATTATCTAAACAGAATGAATTATGTCTATATTAGTTTGAAGTCACTAGGGTTTGATAAGTGATGTAGTTAAACATTTTTTTAAGTTGGAAGAAAAAAAGGGAAAATTTTATAATTTTTTAAAAAGGACAAATATTTAATGATTAATTAATTCAAGGAATACATAAGTTCCTAAAACTTCTCTTGTTAAACGTCCAAATACTTTAACAAAGATATTCAAACAACCCCGCAGCGCAGCTTAGCTATTCTACTATAGTAAAATGTATTATACATACATTATACTAGAGTAATTATCTACACAATAAAGGTGTATAAGAACCACTTTCTAGAATGACTGCTTTATAAATAACTAAATCACTGCTTTATACATTCATACTTACTCTTTTATCGTTTACATCTTAAAAGTTATATAAACACATAATACATTGAACTAGCATGCAGTATTATTGTTTACTATTCTTGCAGTATATACCTATTTTAAACGATTGATCCACTGCACTAAGATAAACATAATAGTAACCAACTGTCTATGGGGCTATGTGATCATAAGCCAACAAGTTAACACTTGACATTGACTTGTATCGGTTGACAACACCGAGCACTAAAACTCTGATAGTAACGACAGCAAATATATGCTACCGTGGCAGGAACCTGCCACCTAGTTTCGACCGTCGTAGTTGATCTTTGAGCTCACGTCAAAAAAGACCGTCCCGAAAATCAACCAACAGTTTGGTTTCCGGGTTTATCATCATCTATCAGACGAGCTATCGTCAGATGTGTGCATCCAATATAGGGGACTTGAAATGCCAAATAAAACATCATAACATCAATTAAAGCTCTAACGCCAGTATCCAATCTTGTGCAGTGCCTTTCATTTCAAGGGTTCTTGGTCCGGGAAAGCTCCGTACGGACGATGTTGTTCACCGAACCGGATTCAGGGCTTTTGGATTGCCTCGAGTTGAGCAGCACGTTTATGGAGTCGATGGATGGCGCTACCAGATACATTTGATTCACCCTTCCGGACCTAATCAGCCAAAACGGGTTAGCTTTACCGGCGATGACGGTAACGCGTATGCTATAGCCACTGTATCCGTTCGGAATGTTTCCACCTTTCTGTTTCACGAATGTCAGCTACCATTAGATGAAAAATAATCGAAAAGTTTAAGAGCTACTACGGACTGCACTCTCGTTCATTGGAACAGAAATTTTAGATTGATGCTAGCTGAAACATTTCCCTAGTGCAGTCATCTAGTATAAGTTACTTCTTTGTTTAATGCCTCTGGAATGGCCTGGTTCGAAAAACATACATTTCATTGAATGGAGTCCTTGCAGCACATGTTATTCGGATGTATTGGCTAAAAATGTATGCTCGTAAAGGTAGTAATGTTATAATCATTGTTTAAATTTTATTGTTGATAGTTGAACAGTATTTGCTATACATCAACTAATAACAACAAAGCACATAAGGCTGAGTAGGGGATGATTTGAATATTTTGGAAGCTGTTGTATTATCCATGCTTTAACATTTGTTTGCTTTTTAAATTAAATTGTATTTTCATTTATTTATTAATTAATTTATTTATTTTTGTTTAATCTATTGATTCATTTAGTTTTATTTTTCTATGATTTATGTATTTATTTTTCATAATTTATTTATTTATTTCTTAATGATTTATTAATTTATTTGTTTTTTTATTATTACTACTTCTTATTCTAGATGTACTAACTAATTAATTATTATTAATTCTTTATATTTATTTTTTTATTATTATTTTACGTATTTATTTATTTATTTATTCATTTATTTATTTTTGATTGCTTCGTAAAAAGATTATTATAGTATGCTACATAGAGTTTATTCATTCACTAGTTAGTGTTTGTTGTTACCACGCCTAAAGTTCTACGTAGGAAAAATCGGGGCAAAATGAGCATATTAAGCTGTTCATTCAATATTCCTTTTAATTAGCCACAAAACACAATTATTCTTACGCGGGACAAAATGGGGATACCACTAGGGCAATTTTTTCTTGGTTATTTGTTGATTACGGGTAAATAATAAAACTACATGGTGTTCATAGAACACTCCGTGGAATACATTTTTAACCCTTGCCATTTGTCCTCACCGTGAAATAATGTTTACATAGAGGATGCCTATTTTGCCTCGCATGCTCATTTTGCTCCATTTTGTTTACCCCTCCGCTCCCCTTGCTCAATTTTTCAAACAAATAAAAACATACAATATAAATTGTTAAACTTAAAAATGCTTAATGTAACTTTTGGAAAAAAAAAATATTACAAATCTAGGAAATAGGTATAATCAATGTTGCAAAAACAATCTGAGTCCTTAAACGGCTTGTAAATTTATTTGCGAACTAAATAACACATTAGCATCTTATTGAAACAAGTTTAAGTTGCGTGTTTCATTTGTCATTTTGAAATCATATGTGACAACATATCAGTTTACAATTAAATAAAACATGCAAACACAAACGTCTTAAGGGACACATAACGACTAATGTTGCAGTAAAATCAATAGCAGAGCATCAGGTGCTTGTTTCAAATCGTTTTTACATGGGTCATTTGTTTTGTATCGTTCCTAACATGCGTGGATGTCATTAAACTCTCAACCTTATTTCTCTTTTGCGGCAAAATTTTGGAAGAAAGCTTTCCAACATTGTGATGAAATTGGTCATGGCACAAACCTTGAAATAACATTGTTCACTATTCGCACTGTTTAACATATTTGACAACTTGATTTACTACATCAGTTTGGATTGTTCGCATTTTCACATGATTTTCGCATATTTTTATTCATAAAAAATGCCAAAAATATTACATACTATACTATACGCCATAAAGCAGGGAAAATCAGAAAAATTGATTTTAAATACTACCCATCATTTTGAGTTAAATATAGAACAAGTCTAGATAAATGACAGCTTCGAACACCTTGAGCAAGCTTACCTCGAATAAAGACAGGGCAAGCAACAGCAGCTCGCCATACTCGCCATCACTTGCTCAGCAAGATAGTCGTTGCCTAATCCTGGCTTTACAATTTTCTTACCATATCGGGAGCGTAGCCAGGAAACTGTCATGGGAAACTGCTCAAATACCGTGGCAAAACTTTGCGCAACATTCTTTACTCGTAACCTGACCTGACATTAAGCTTCTTTGGAAAGTTTATCACCTCTTGGCATGCTGCAGCGGAGCCAACAAAATATACATAAAACCTCCATCGCCCAGCCAGACACGGTCGCGCCGGTAAACGGCACTTAGAGAAAAACAAATGATAAAATAAGCTCGAGAGGTGAAAGTTTTAGCTCCCGGTCTATACCACCATGGCAAAGGCAAGGTGGCAATGATTGGCGTAATAGACCAAATAGGAACCCCTAAATGCTTAATCTTGGCATGATACTGTTGCTCGCGTTAGTAGGTTGAGTTTTTCCTGTAAGCAACCAACAATTAATAAAAGATAAATTTTGGTAAATATCAAAAGTCTAGATTTTGTATACCTAACCTATACCTAACCTGAATTAAAAAGAAATCTTTAACATTTTTTGTTGTTGTAAAATTCACAACCGATTTAATGGGCCCCTGGAACATTTCTAAAGCAGTGGTACGATCGTGCTCATTCTTTTTTAACGTATCTTAAGACATTAAGGATCTCGCGACCAAAGCAGCTGTGCGATTTTCGAGAAGAGTGTACCACATGGTCTATCTCGTGAAAGGGTACTACCGCACCGTGAAAAGCTTTCATCCGTGATGGTGATTGCATTCGACATTCGATGAAAGAAAAACCGGGCGAGATACCATGTGGGAATAAGATCAAATTTCCATCTGCATAGCATTACGTCTACCATCCGGTCAATGGCAAAATCATTCGTTTTTCCTTTATTTGCCAGCAACCGATACCACATAAGAGCGGCACAGCCTACTGGATTTGGCGCGAGATTCGTAACATCTTTGAACGACTTTGACTTCTCTAAAGGTTCTAGACAACGCCAGCCGTCGGCAACCAAGACCACCACCACGACGATGATGATGGTGGTGATGACGATGATGCTTGGAAGAAGAGTGCATTTTAAATAATGTATTCTTCATTATCATATGTTTCGAAGCTTTTCCGTCTCGGTTTTGGTGGCGCTTCTAGTTGACTGTGGATGCTTTCGGACCCGTGGTTTGTCAGCTCAGATTGGGATAGCACAATGCAGGGAGACAGCTATTGTGACGATGAATATTTCATCGTTCAGCCAAACGCCCTCGAACATACACAAATACTTATACAGCGATGTGCTTACGGTTACCATATCCACATAAATCACATATGAACATCTACTTTCTGTGAATACTTCTTTCGCTCCAGCTGTAGTCAAACCGTACCGCGCAGCTGGCAAAATTTCATGGAAATGAATCACGAATGGCGCAATACATGTATGCTTTTTTGTACTTGTATCGTTTATCTTCAGCTTTGATGGGTACTCTAGCGGCAAGTCACTTCTGCGTACCATTGATTCATGTTTATGAAGCAGGTCATGAATGCTAACACCCATCTACTTACATCGCGCTGTATTTTGAGGTCGGGTTTTGCTCAAATTCTAATCTAAACATTCTTCGCCAAATCGATGGAGAGCCGTAAGATATGCGATTGGACCTATAGAGGTAAAGGGTAGGGAGTTGTAGAATGTAGCATAATTAAAACTATAATACACAAAATTCAATTTTGCAATTTCAATTGATATGCTACCGGACGAAAACAAGCTTTACGAAAAAAGAGCTGGAAACAAGAAAAGGAAAAAAAAACATCGACAGAATCCGCTGGACCTACATGCTTTTGCCACGTAGATTGATTACTAGTTAACAATGAATTATAGACATAGAGCTACTAAGAGTTCCGAAAAATATAAAATCTAAATAAATCAAATGTAGTGTAAAATACTACTCAAATATACAAATACAGAACGTTCACGTCATAATTTAAAATAAAACCAGACAAAAGCAAATCCCTTTTTCACTTCCCTTTTCATTCTGGTTACATTGATGATGAACTCACATTTTTTGCACACACTTATTCGGTTACTGAGAATCTACTCTAGTGTAAAATTGAACTCTTTCATAGCCGTAGCCCACTGAATACAGTTGGGAGCCAGTTTAAGACCGACCAGGGTAGCCTGATTGCGATATCCCAAGACTCTCTCTTTCTCTCGAGCTCAAAGAAAGGATTGAAAAGTGCCAGTTTTCTATCTTCACTCAGAAAATTGATGGCATCTTACGGTCAGAAGCTAACGAAATCGATCCCCACTGCCGCTGTACGGTAGCGAGCTGCAAGGCTAGCCTAGCGCGTACTAGTACGCCCTTCCTTTGATAAAATGTGATTTTCTCCGTGCAAATATTTGCTTCTTCGGAAGAAATTGACATTTTCTATTCACTCATCTCACTACCAGCGATGCATGTGAACTCCCTCCTCCTCGAACGCTGAATGGTGATGGGAACGGATGTAGGACGCAGACAGATACATCCGGGTTCTTATGCGTTGCGGTAGCCGCAAGATCATAAAAATGATGCTTTTTCGATGAAACTGCTGCTTCGCCTTCCTAGTATACAATATCTATGTAAACTTATCGGTTCGTTTGCTGACCCACTTCCTGCTTTGTGGTTGTGGCCAGATTTTCCATCTTCGTAAACTGCATTTCAAAGTGCGGAAGGGTCTATGAAACCATCCCAAAAAATAAAACCTCGCATGAGATCAAGCTAATCGATGAGTTCAAACCTAGGAAGATATTTTGTATACCATTCTTATACACATAACTAAAACCTCTTTTCATTTGCAAAAAAGTTAACCTTTTCTGAATACGTTCCATTTTTCCAACCTTCTTCGGAAACAGAGTCAAAAAAACTCAGTATCGGAAGTTTTGGAACTTACTAGCAAGCGATATACCGCTGGCAACAAAAGCTCACAGCATGCCCAACAGCACGCTTGTTTGAAGAGCACTCAGACCGTTGGCAGTAAGTGGTTTACCCTATGGTTTGTCTTACAATCCGCAATGAGCGGAAGGTATACAAAAGTTTTTCCAGCCGCTTGTGTTTCGGCTATTTCGTGAATGTTCCAACCGGGCTTCATCAAGACGTCCGGTCGTAATGAACTTTCTGGGCAGTACATGGAACAAAGGTGTTGAATGCACAGCACCGTCCGAAAACGTTCTGTTGACTTTGTGCTCTACAATGTGCCCGGTCGTGAATTAAATACTGTGCGTGTAGGTACATCTCAACGAAAGTAACTGCAAAAACATATTTGCTTGCGTGTAGAAAATGTGGAAAAGTTAAAGTTTGTGTGCATGGGTTCATAAAAGATCGTCCTCCTCTAAAGTATAATTTTTTATCACAGTGTGTCGGTTCGTTAGAGTTAGAGTGTAGCGTAAATGTAAAAATGAAATTGAGGTATTTGGTTTAGATTAATCTATAACAAGTTAACAAATCAATGTCAGTACTTCAAACTGATAGGCAATTGCATTCCCAATAGATAACGTTTACATTAAAAAAATGGACAAATATTATCGATAATTGTCGAATAGTTGATGGGTTTATCTTCACCCGCACTTTACAATTGCACTTTCAATAATAGTGTCTCATTAGCCAGCACGTACAATTTGACACCTTTATCAGTCGACATTTAACCGTGAGGGCAAACAAACTTAGGCAACTTCCTTTAGAAGCGTTCGCGATCAAAGAACGGTACATCGTACCGTCTAAAACGGACACCGTGCGGCTGCTTGTGGACTTCGTATAAGCCTGTATAAGCCTGCGGCATCTACACCATGTTGGCACTATTAGAGAACAATCAGACCATAGAAAGAAAACCCCATTACGATTGGCTAGAGCAACAAGAAGCTGAAAAAGGTGCTGAAAATGAAGCCCGAGGGAAAAGTGGCTACATCGCTGTGATCGCTTGGCCGGGAGGTCGATGCAACCGATCAAACAGTGAAATAGTCCTGCGAAACGCGAACAAACATATCAGAAATCAGCAATCCGGTCCACAGGCTTCGCAGTGGCAAGAAATGAGGCCAAAACTCAATTAAACTTTGAATAATTACCTTTCAAAGGATGTTCATGTAAAAAGATGTATTGCTTTTTTCTACAGCTAGCGGAAAAAAGATAATTTTTCGTATGCAAACGCTATGTGTACTATTCAATCAAATCATGATGATGATGATGCTCACCTCGTACTTCTGTATAGGATCGATGGAGAGCCGTAAGATGTGCGATTGGACCTATAGAGGTAAAAGGTAGGGAGTTGTAGAATGTAGCATAATTAAAACTATAATACACAAAATTCAATTCTACAATTTTAATAGATATACCAACGAACGAAAACGAGCTTTACAAACAAAGAGCTGGAAACAAGAAAAAAGTATAAAAAAAAAACATTGACCGAATCCGCTGGAGCTACTAAGGGTTCCGAAATATATAAAAAAAATATATTAATTTTCCGAAAGTATAATTTTTTTTAAATATAGAATTTAAACAAATGAGTCGCATATGAATCGAAAACCAGCGATTGTTCTCTGATTGACAATTTCAGTGGGATACGCATTAAATATTCTTATGCCTTTGAAGAATTTCTGGCATGAGCAGACGAATAGTTGGGCATTCGTGATTCATTCGCAACTTTTTATGTAACTCCAATTTTACCCATATCGTAAAAATATAAAAGGTCACTGAAAGTCAAGTCCGTTATAGATAAAGTCAAAGGATCGACAATAGTTATTACGCCTAAGAAGAAGAAAAAATACTCTATATTCAAGCCAAATACTACTGTTCACATTGAAATTATAAATATTAACATAACTGGTTTATCTTTAGTCAATTATACTAGTAGTGGTACTCTACCAAATATTGAATGTGAGTTCAAAGCTTTTTTGTGAGAAATGAATGCATCACAGTTATGAATTTTAAAAAAATCTACGAAAAATGCAGCCAACTAAATACATAATCTGACACGTTTGTGTCTAAAGTTTACATTGCTTAATGCCCTTTCGCATGCATTTGGCGTTAATCCGTAATTACCTGTAACGGTGTTAACATGTCGTCTTACGCTCGAAAAAGCACTCCCTACCCCCAGATGCACCATTACTAGCTAGGTGCATCCAACGTCATGGATACAACGCCGAACAGTGTCCCAACAGTGCCATTTCTTACCATCATGCGGGTCGGGTCTCAAAGGACGCACGAAAGTTGCCCGATTTTCCAACAGTTTCTGAGCTGGGACACTCTTTCAAGTTGAACCATTTAGCAACAACGTGAAAAGCTTGCCAGACGATGAGTATGAGCGAAAGAGAGAGAGAGAGAGATAGAGAGAGAGAGATAGAGAGAGAGAGAGAGAGAGAGAGAGAGAGAGAGAGAGAGAGATAGAGAGATAGAGAGAGAGAGAGAGAGAGAGAGAGAGAGAGAGAGAGAGAGAGAGAGAGAGGGGGGGGGTGAGTGAGTGAGAGATCACAAAAAATGGCCGTGTCCGTGTATGGAGATTTATTGTGTCGATAGCAGATCCACAGCGACGGTCCGGAAGCACCAACTTGGGACCTTTCGGTGCTGCAGCTGTAGCGCTCTCGTCCGGCATAGCTTAATTACCAGTCACCGTTCTTTGGCCGTTCTTTGGTGAGCTTAATACGGTTGCCATAAATCTTCCGGCATGTCGAATGCGCTTTGAATAAATGTCTCCTTTGAACCGTGAACGAATGTCAAACTACAAACAGCTTTTGCGAGGGCCTGGGAAAAGCGGGATCTATCTTACCCCGCATTGAGCCGTCATCGTATTCTGTGTTTCGTTTATCACTTGGTCAGCCACCGGGAGGTGTGACGCTGTTTCGTATTTGTGGCGCAGGTTATCTCTCCTTTGCGTGTCGTTTTCTCAGATCCGAAGCAAAGGCTGACGGTACGGCCGACCGTACGATTTACGATCAGCTCGAGTGCACCGGCCCGAGCGATTGTCGCGTTTCCACAAGCCGGGAAGTGCCCGGTGGAAAAACCACTTCACAAATCCGTTGTGACATCACTATCTCTTCGTTCAATCTCAAAACCGCAATAAAATGGAGGCGAATCGAAAACAGCCGGCCGCTGCAAAGCACCTCTCCCCTCCCCCCATTCTCATGTACGATTGATGGCATTTGCTTTCCATACAAAGCATGAATTACGGGATTTGCCAGGCGGTGGACGATTGATATTAAACACCAAATAAAACACTTTAATATCAATTTTCTTGATCCCCTTAGGGCTGGAACCGATAAAATTGGCTACTCGTGGTCGTGGAGGACGTGCAACAAGCTGTTAATGCTGGGACACGGACTTCTGCGATAGGGTTTTTGGTTCTATAAGATTAACGAAAGAGCTTAAGGTAAACAGTAAAGTTGTTGTACGACAACATAACAAGCTTCGAATTGCTGAAACATACAATTTCTCAGAAAACAATTTTTTTGCAATAGCTCTTTAATTTAAACACTATCAGTTATCATTTGAATATGTGCTTACATAAAAAAATTATTTACATAGTAGAAAAATCGAAGCTTTCGTTGAAGCAGAGCTTAACGTAAACAAAAAAAGGTTATGTACAAATCATAAGACGAATGTTACTTTCCACTGTAAAACGTCTTGGATAGATTACCATTGAAAAAGTTCTCAACCTCTTATCTTGAACACACTTGAAGATGGAGTCTGATCTTCTTTCAAATTTTCTCCCCGCATATATTATACCCCTGACATTAGCTGCAACCTAATCTGGATAAACAAAAACACCCTACCTGACCATGCAGCCGAACAGTAACCTTCACCAAAGCTCCATCGTTCCAATTTAGTTGTTTCGCTCATTCGCAACCCCAGACCCAGACGCAATACCATTTTACCATGGTTTCGCCCCGCTCGTCGATGCCGAAGGTAAGTTATTATAACCGTCCCAGATGAGCCCAGTTTAATATGGACTCAATTTCTGCATTGCAGCTTTTTTCGAGCACAATCAACATCATCATATGCGCTTTCGTAAATAATGCATAGTGACGGCTCTTTGTTTGGGTTAGTGGTTCAGCAGATCGGTAGAAGAGTGACGCTGGACTTTCGTTTCGCTTTTGGAGGATGGGAAGGCTTGTTTTGGGGTTTATCTTGTGCTGCTGCAGATAGATACAGCTGACTAGCTACTTCGAAGCCAAACTTATTTGCGAAAGCAATAACACGGTGCAAAGATGATGAGATGCATGAGATTCATAAGTTAGTGGAAGATGCATCGACGGCTTATATTTATAATGCCAACCAATTATGCTGCATTGGGTGAAGTTGTAAACAAACTATCAAAAAACCCATGTTATTGAGTAATACTGAAAAACGAAAAAATACTGACTGAAATCAAAGGCTTAAAAAATAATAACCAACAATATAAATGTTTACTCGTTTTACCATGTTCAAAATATTAGATCATAAATGCTACCAAGAAGTTAGAAGAAGTACAAAAAACAAGGCAAATCTTTTTTTGATTTTAGTGCATTAAGAACGTGTTTTCAATTGTTTTGGTATTCGTTTTCGTTTGATATTTCCCGGACATTGTACCATGAGAATAGTGAGAGAGGGTTACCAATAGTAGTGAGATAGTTGGTAAGAATAATGCTCGCCAATCACAGCGATGTGACAAGCATTACATTTTCACAGCCAAAAGTAAGCGACTTCAATAGAAAAAAGTGTGATGTAATAAAAAGGGAAAGGACTTCTTCCATAATCAGTAAGAACGAATATGCTCCATTGGCAACATCAAGCGTTGTATTTCATAAATTGTAAAATAAACCATTAATTGTGTAGCATTTAATTACAAAGCTTTGGTTAGCCGACTTCATATGTCTTAGTTATTATTTATCGTATACGTATTAGCGCCACCAAAAACGGCAATGATAAACTATTGCACCTTCATCGTTGCGCTGTTCACTTTACACTATGAGCAGAAAGAAAGTAAAATGTAAATCTCATTCCTCTCACACATTCCGTTCCCCGTTTGGGGGAGGATCTGTTTTGACCATCCTCCTAGAGTTTACCTTTTGAAAAATTAAATCCTTACATCCTTCACCCGGACGAACGTCGGGGTCGGAAATATTCTACTCCATAAGCATAAACGATGATAGTATCACTTACAGCATCCTGACTCTACGAGCATCCTCGAGACGATTCGGAAAATGCTGCTGCGAACTGCCACTGAGAGCCCTAGACGTGCTAGTGAGAGAAAAAAGGCGCAACCAACAATCTCGAGCCGTTTCTTGAGCGTTCCGGGCGGCCTGGATCCTTCTGAAGGGTTCTGCGCACGCAAGCCTTCCCCAGCACACGATTCCATTAAAATCATGCTCAAGCAAGCGGTGTCCGTCGTCATCGTCGTCACGGTACGGGAAGCGTTGTTTGGAATGTGAAAGAATATGAGCCCCAACGCTCATGCCGACATTCGTTTCTGCTCTGACTGTGCCCGGAATCGGGCAGGCGTAGATCATAAAACGTAAGCCCTGAGCAATGTCACTTTAATCCAGCACCGATCTCTAGCCAAACTCTTCCCTTGCACCATACCCTGTCGTCTAGAAGGGACGGCACCCGATGATGCCTTCCTATTTCATTTATGCCATAAAATATGAGCACACACAAGATGAGACTCTGCAACGCAAAGTAGTGCGAGCTCGGGAACGTTTATTTTTACATTTCCTCGTCGCCCTAGATATGACGGGTAGTGTAAAGCACGTGCCACATCCAACGCTCACTGGGCTAACCCGTATCTCATACCTTTGGTGTGGTAGAGCAAGTTTACACGAGTGAAGGATTGTAAAAACGAAAACAACAACAAAAAAACAGGCAGGTAAGTGGGAACTTGGGTCAAAGGAAATGTCAGAGAAACTTGAAGGAGGACGCAAAAGGACAATTATGAAGCCTTTTTGCGTTTGAAATGTTTAGGTTTCACATTTTGTGAGTAAATATTTGTCATTGTATCTGAAAAAAAATATAAATAAATAATACAGTAATGTGAATGATGCATTAATGCTTGTTTTACATAAACACAGCATAGATTCATTTGGAATGTTTGATTGTAGTACCCCTATGTAATATAATACGACTATATATAAAAATTAATAAGAAGTATCCAGATAATATAAATAATTATCAACCAATACGGCCTTTTCGGACCGTTCCTCCTGAATAAAAAAATATAAATTATCATTAAAAAATATTATTACAAATGATTCTTCACTTTTTATTATTTATTCAAAACATTTTTTAATTTAAGGACTTCAAATTATCTTACTTTTTGCATAAATACCTAAAGATATTTAGCTAGTGAATGAAAATATCAACAACCAGGTCTGTTTAAAAAGTTAAAATACAATAAAAACACATGACAGGCAAAACATGCATTGGAATAACATGTGTATTATTGGTATGAAAACTTTTGCAATTTTTTTCACTTAGGATAAACGTATTATAGTGGTGGTAGTACCAATAGTGGTGGTAGTACCAATAGTGGTGGTATTGCACTAAAATGCGTCTTATACGACAGATTAACAGTAGTTAAGTTATTTATGATAGTGTGACATGTTCTCTGGCCATTTACAAAGAGTTTAAAAGTCAAATGGGGCCATTTCGTTACATATTGACCGAAAAACCCATTGTTTTGTGAAATGTGTCAACTTTTTTCCAAAATCCATAGGATTGCATAACGAAACTCATATTTTTTGTTAACGTTTTAAATGACCACATAACAACGCAATCATTAGTATTTCAACATAATTGTTATCAAATGATATTGTTTAATTTAAATGTATTACCTTCTGACCATATTTACATATTTTTAAGTGTTTTTTATGATAGTGCCATTTTATGTACGCAAAATAGGCATGTTCATATAGTGGTTATAGTCATAAAATTAGTAAAAACACAATTTACAATTTATATTTTTCCCTGATATTTTAGCATGTCTTATTGTTTTCACTAAACTAAGCAACAGAAGTAAGTTTCCTTCAAGTAATTTTCCAAACAAAGGCCAAAATTCGCAAGCATACTCTTCCGAGTGTAGGTAGACTACAGTCGTTATACAATACTTTAGTCAATATTTGAATCACTCAATTTATAAAATGTTTACAATCAAATTATGTAAGAAATTAAAATTATGACAGTAATCCTTTCTATTCATATCGAAAGAGCTTCAAAGCTAAGTTCCATTAATATTATACACAGTTTTTTTGTATCTTTCTTTACCACTACTATACCACTACAAAATAGTGACGAAAATATGTATTTTTCGAAAATTTATTGTGTTTGATGGTTACAAATAGATTTGATTACGAAGAGAAAACTTGTTCCAGTTGCTATATGTTTAAATATTCAAAAATTTACCTTCCTGACTCCTTAACTCTTTTAAATCACATATTTACCACTAAAACTTGCACCACTATTGGTACATTTACCCTATAAATTTAAAAAACTAAATCTTTAGGTTACACACAATTATTGATGAAAAATTCATTTTTCATACTAAAATTTGTCCGAGTTTCAGACATCGGGGCAAACGTTTTGTTAGCCTATACAACATACAAAGAATCGCTAAGACGCTATGTCATATACAATGCTCACTAAATAGGCTTCATTGTTCACTAGGTTCGTTTCAACGTTTTAAAATGTTTGTACCATATGTGTGACATTTCTAACAAAATAAAAATAAATTACAGGAGAATTACATTTATTTTCTTTAGACATAAATTACATTACAGTATCCATAGCTACCATTCTTGAAAAAGTCACATAATAAGCGACCTGCAAAACGGAAAGAATTACCTCAATAAAAATGCACAGTATCGATCGTATCAATCCTTGACATAATTTGCTATCTGAAACTCTTTTGTACCAAGAACATTGATTTCTTGCTTAACATCCTTCCTATCCGTAAATAGAATCGAATGGGAAACTTTATTTTTTATCGTCTTTTTAACCATTTTCGGTTCCTCCTCAAACGCCCACAATACAATCCAAATGTCGCTCGGACAAAAGCAAGCAATTGTGGGTCGCCAACAAATGCCTTCATCTTGTTTTCTAACGATCGGTAACCAACGACTGCAATTTTACGAGACCTCATTAAACTTGCCATCCTCTGGCATCCGGATGGCTGGGTTGATTTTTCCCGTTCCTCTTGCTAGAGTCAAGTCCGATCAATCCCGACGACCCCGACACTAAACCATCGAGTTTGATTCGAACTCACGATAATCTTATTTATCATTCGTTGTCGCCACATTTATCTCGCTCGCGTGGCGACCAAACAAAACAAAAGAGGTTCGCGAAGAGAAGAAAAAGTTGATAAATCTTGCCCCGTATCTGGGGGTGACGCTGGCATAACTATCGTAACGCCATCAAGGTAAGAAAAACAAAAACATTCACGTCCGCTTCTCTCTTCACACTCGCGCGAAACCCTGCGTCTAAAGGTTGGATACGTTATTTCCAAACACCTCGGTAATAATTTATTGACTCGCCAAAATTGCGTGCAATTCGCCCCTCGGGTTAAACTCACCTCGCGCACTCTGCTACCATTAATTAATCACGAAATCCTACTCGGCAAGAAAACTTTTCCCAAAACATCACTCTTCTTTCATTCCGGTAATTCATTCTATTCTGACGTCGGGTTCTTCTCTGTGGTCGTCCAGTTCACGTTGGCTGCCCTTCCCTCAAACTTCTTGACCAACCGGGTGACTGGGCAAACGTACAATATTGATAAAGTTTCCCTTGTTTTTCGTGTTTTGCACAGGACAGTGGCCTTTTGGGGCAGTGAAGAGTTGGAAGTGTTGGTCTTATTCTGTTAATTTTTTTGCAATATATTATTTTGCTTGTCTACACAACCGTAGGTTTGTAATTTATTTACCGTGAAAATAAAAACACACCGTTAAGTAGCACGGTGCCTGATTTTTATTTATCTATATATTTTACCTTTCTTAGTATTCGCTTCTATTGTGGAGCGAACAATTCGGTATTGCTGCAAAAAAGGTGTTTTATTTGTTACAAATCAGGACATGGGTACAAATCTGTAGCTCGTTATCCTTTAGACTAGATACTAAAATTACCGTTAGTTAAGTCGAGACTGATTGGGCAAACAATCTAAGAAAAAATGTGACATCTTGTGTGTAGCAAAAGTTCATTCCTGACCAGTGAGAAATCAATAACGTGCTTGAGAACCGCACATAAATACGTTACCCTCACACTACTGCTATTCTCCGTAAGTGGTGTGTTTATCTTTCGAATCATTGTTTGGTTCGCCTTCCATCATTTCTCTACCAGGGAGTGAGAAAGATAAGGGTTAAAAGTAAATATTTACCTATCAAGATCAGGCGAAACCATCTCGCCGGGAAAAGGGTACGGGGCCCTTCTCTTGCTTGCTCCTTCCACCTTGATCCGATTGTTACACACCACATTAATTAAATATTCATTAAAGCCCACAGACGCAGACCGACAGCTCGGACAATCCACGTGGGGCGCTACTAATGAGAATTTTCCTCCACATTGACCAGTGGAGAGTAGCACCAGTGAGGCCAACAACACCTTCCATCTCACTGCCCCCCTCCCCGCGCCCAAGACGACTCTCTCGTTAATCTCTTAATTCGATTTTATACAGCACCGCGCTCTACTCTTATCCCCCCCGCATACCCCAGCAACATCCCAATCGAACCTCCATTTGCACCATTTGTAATTCGTAAGTGCTGTCCGCACTTTTCCCATTTTCTCTCATTTAATCTGAATCGATTCCCACTCAATCACTCCAACTCACGCCCGTCAAAAACATGATGCCTCGGCCGAATCCTGTTTCCATTCGGACGGGTTTGCCCATTTCTTTCGCCCGCTAATGGGATTTTTCGTCACGCATTTCGGTGGCAGTGGGCTGATATAGGTACAAATACGCGCCCACCAATTGATTGGTTGTTGGAATGTTGTACGCAAAACAGCAACGAATTTGCATTCATTTTACTTAGCTTCACACCCACCAGATACACATGAACGAAAGTTTAATTTGTTTCTAGCATTTGTTTCAATTACGAAGTAAGATTAGGGCAAACCCGGTTTTCTTTTCTTTTTTGGCTTTTGAATTTTACTTTTATAAAGATATGTTTGGTGTTTTCATTTGTATATAAAAGATCGGATGAAAACTGCAATCAATTAAGGCACCTTATCCCTAACCAATTATAGTTATTTTAGTATTCGCAGTGCCATCAACCAATAAATTGTGAGACGAATTTAAAATAACTTGAAAAAAATTCTAGGGAAAAAAACCCAATAGAAACTCCCGAAAGCTACGAACCTATTCCTGTAAAAGTTGTACATGGCTCCATACACCATACAGACCATCATCCAATTGCAAAATAAATCTATTATGACTGTATAATCTTTAAGACAGTTATGTGTTCAACAGCGCTATAAAAAGCTTTGGTGTTGTGGTGCCACAACAACAATGCTACAAAATGGAGAACAATTTAATGTGGAACTCTTGAAAAGTTTTAAGTTTGAACTTTAGCTGTTGATAAAAAGTATATTTATTCTGCCAGTTCCTTTTGTACTAATCATTCCGGCACTAATATCTTTCGAGCCCTTTTTAAGCACTTTTGTTATTTTGGTTTCTGTTATTTCATCATTCTCGAGTTTAGTTTTGTAGTTTAGTGTCTTATTTTTAGTATATGATCCAATAGAATTGAAGCTGTCCAAAAGAGAGTTACGCGTATTGTCTTGCACTTCACTCCGTGGCATAATGTAAACCGTCGTTCATCGTACTTTTGTACTGTTTGCTATTTGGTCTAGACTGTAGACACACTTGCTAGAAAATCTGATAATGCCCAATGTACGTTTATTTCCCAGCTTATCGTTGGTGAGACAGATTCGTCAGAACTATTGGCTAGAGTCGATATAAATGTGCCTCCTAGAATGTTCCGTAATTACATACTAATAAGAACTGACCTTACAAGACGCGCATATAGTTATTTGATATACAAGACGCATATAGAACCACCACTGGCACCACAGTTTTCGTTGATCCGCCTAAAATCTTGTACTTCTTATTTAAAATCTTGTACATTGCGTTTTATTTGCCTCTTGTTGTGTTAGTGTTTATTATAGTTATTCAAGATTCACTTTTAACGCAGTGTTAAGGCCACTTGTTTGGGCAATCACTTATGACCTTTAAAATAAAACAATCTTTCATCTATTTCTAACGTCAATGTTGACAGGTCGTTGGAACTACTGATGCGCGTTCCGGGCCGAATCTATCAGGTTCGTTCCGTACTTTAAACGGAACGATCGGAACTAAGTTTTACATTTTTTGACCTAGTAGGTTTGCCAGAACGGTAGGTCCAGTCGAAATGGTAGATTCGATTGGAACGACCTCCGCTCTTGGCATTCAATATTGGTAATGTACAGGTGTCCCCCGAGATACGACTGTATTTGGGACCGAGAAAATGTCCCAAAGCAAGGCGTATGTCGAAAAAGTCGTATGTCGAATATCTATGAATATAAAGTTTATAACCGAAGTTGAAGAGTTGGAATTTATGATATCGTGTATTTTATTTAAAATAATGTTCGATAATGTAATAATTATATTTTAAAAACCGTACACAATATAGATATTCAAGATAGGGTAGTTGTGGAATCTTTGGAAATGTGTGTATAACGGTTATGTGTCCAGATATTCAAAAAAATACATCAATTTCTTGTCAATGACAACTTTTAACTGTCAAAATTAAAATCGTCGTATCAGCGAATCGTCGTAACTCGAGGGGGTCGTAACTCGGGGGACGCCTGTACATCATCAACCGAATCTATTCGTTCTTTTCCGTTCCGTTTTGATAAATAGCTAGAAAGGAACCGCGATTCTAAACTTTTTGAAATTTTATTTTTACTATCGTATGTTCTTGTTATAAGGTTTCAACAAACAAACTACATGAAAAAAATCATAGCTGATATAAATATATAGTCTAATATATTTTAAAAATATTTGTTATTTATTGATTAAAATTGAACAACCGCAAGTGGCCCTCTTGAAGCGAATTTGGTTACATACATTACATTACATATATACATGGTATAGTCTCGCTTCAGTCAGCGTTTTGTCAAGTTTAGCTTTAATTTAAAATAATTAACATATAGAAGGTCGTACGGCACGGATTCTAATTACCAACGCAGCGCGCGACATGTCGGGTTGTTGACAATCACAAATGACATTAAACACACGGCGAATGCGAATAAACGGATCATAGGAGCCAAAGCGAGTGCGACGTTCCTCCACGTCGAGTAGCGATCAAGCTCGGAGTGATCTCGATGGGACATACATTTTGAGCCTCAAAAGAATCGCCAGCGAGTCAATTCGATTGTCAAAAACTCATAACCTATATAATAAAAGAAGTTCGCCATAAAAGTTTACTTTCACCATATTGGATTTCAACAATTTCTTTATACGATATTTGCTGGTAGTTTGTAAATTTTTGTACTATAGTAGTTTTCAATTTAGATACAGATTAACATTTCGCTATATTTTTCAACTCCACATATTAAAATAAAATCAACTAGTTGTGATACAATTGCGTGCCAACTAGCGAACGCACACGATAGTTGGGTTGTTTGTTCTGGAAACTAGAAAAATTTATTTTTTTTGTATTCTAGAATAGGCCAATTCAAAAGCATAAACACAATGGTTGGAAGGCAATTAAAGTTCAATTATTGAGGCCGGACTGCAGTTAGAATCGCAAATCCCCCACAATAATCAATAACCCAATTTGATTACAAAAAATAACTTATAATCCTGCTAGTTTTGAGTAGAAAAATAAATCCGCTGGAAAATTACATCACAATCCTTAAATTTGCTTTAATTTTGCTCAAAAAATACATAAATCCATCATCAAAATTCTTGCAATATTTCAATGTGTTTTACAGTTCACTGAAATACAGTGTCTTTTTCCAGGAAAAAGTGCATTTTTACAAAACGAATAATCTGGCAAAAAATGTTATCACACTGCGAGCAAGAGCTACCCACGGTATTACAAGTGCTACATTCAATCGACACTCAGTGAAGCTCCACAAAGCCTGCCAGGCGATGTTCCACTATCACAGGACGGCTATGCCCTCCCACCATACAATGCTACAGCTAGAAGGTTCGTTAAAAATGGAAAATATCACTCTCATGCTTAAGTTTGCAAATACCAACGATACCTGCATTGAATCGGTAGCTTAGCCAGGTGATACCAGCACACAAGTTTCTACTGGCCGCCCAAATGGAGGCGCATGGTTGTGCACCACGGTAGGAGTAACGGCAAGGATAGTGGGGGGGGGGAGGTGATTTTACCGATTTACCGTTGCAGCATCGCATACGGGCAGGGCAAGGCTGATTTTTTCCGGGTTCCTTGGTTTGCTACGTGCGGATTACACCGGAAATCCAGATGTCGAACAAGTCTAACGAACCTCGAAAGCTTCGCAGTCGTTTTGCATACCACTTCGGGTCTTGTGGAATGTTTCGAACGCGTACAGACGGATACGAGTGGTAGAAACCAAGTAGGGCTGTAGGGGCACACCATCCTAGCTAAATCTACTTCCAGTATCTCGCAGTACTCAACTGCTTTCTGCATTGAACAGCATCCAAATACTCAATCGCCTTTCGGAAGTTTGGGCACCCAGCTCGCTGCTGCCACTGAAGTCAAAAGAGCCTGGCCTCCGATGGGAATTTCCTACCCGCACTCACACACACACAGACACCCCCCAACAGCCTTGCCGAATTCGCTCGAAAGCAGGATCCGTTTGTCTTTATTGCACTCTAGTGCAGTATGGTTCCCTTTCAAGTGTCTGCACTCCCTTGCACACGGTGTACAATATTTCTTTTTTATTACCACCATGCATCTTAGCGCATCGGTCGCTACCACCATGATAACAACGATCCACCGTCACTAATACCACTTACCCCACTATCCAGCTTCTTCGGGGCCCTTCAACCGAGGCCAACACTTCTGGACAAATGCTTCGACACAAAGGTTAAAAGATGCACTTGGGCGACCACCTGCTTGCGTGCCGCTGCTCGACTCGCAAGCAGACAGGCATGACCGCGTCCGTCGAAGGCCACACTTTACGATCAGAATCCACATCTCGTATGCTCTTTTTTGCAGTTTTTGTTTCTAGCACCGGCGATCTTGAGAGCGTCTTAGTCCAACCTTACGATAGTGCAAGCTTCTTACAAGGCCGTAGAATCGAACCGGAATGGTGTTTGCACGTTTGATGGTTGCATTCATACCACTACTAAAGGCTGCAGCTGCAGGAACTCTTTCTCTCTCCCGTGCCGCCCGGTTGCTGCTGCTGCAAGCAATGGCGAGGAGATAAATATGTAATGCTTTTGCATTCTATGTTTGCTTTTTTCGTGGCTCTTAATTCCACACAACAGCACTAGTGGCCACTGTACTGCACAACGCTCAGCGGCAGACGAGGAGGATCTTATTACATATTTATCAAACCGGTTGGGTTCATAGTTTATGATGTATGTATTCTACTGTATCATTCTGTTTGGCTTTTTAGCCCCTACGTGCCATTGGCCATCGTAGTAGAAAAAGCTGGCCAAAGTTTACTGTTTTACGGGCGTTTGAAGTGTAGCAAGCAATGGTCTAATGCTTAGAAAATGTGTTTTCTTCCACATTGATTACATACTGTGCTCACAGGAATGTTTAAATAAAGAGTAAATATAAAAATCAATTCATATCACCTGCAATAGCTGGTGCTTTCTATTTTTACTCTTCAGCACAAGTTTTTAAACCGTAACAGTCAAATCTCCGCAGCCCGTAATATTCAAAACTCTCACCATGAATGATTCAGTGAGCAAACGTGTACCGGGTTGGGATAATTTCATCCTTCAGTCCAGCCCATTTCCTAACTGAATAAAACATTCGATTAGTTGTCATACATCAATCCTTCATCTCCTGCATCCGGACTGCGCTGTTTCAGCATCTAATTCTGGTGAGGTGCAATGCAAAAACGCTGCACCACAGGGAAGGCGGCATACTGCCCGGCATTCCATCCCAACACTGTGCCAACTATTTCCAATCGAAAATTCAATTAAATTTATTTCAAACAGTTCCGGTGTTCCGGATATGAAGCCGCACTATCACCACCCAGCAGCAGCAGCAGCAGCAGTACGATAGCTCACGGGTACAATCGTCATGCAGCACGCGCATCGCACTTCGCTTGGTGGTCTGACAACGGACTAAGCACGCAAAGCGCAACTACAATGCATCTACGGGAGATGCCCCTTCCCCGGTTCCACTAAACCAGCACCTGACGCCTGCAGCGAGAGGACACATCCGTCGCACCCGGACACACCCCGCGGGGTTAGCAAAAATCCAATATCCATTTGCCGTCAAACGGTGAGGCTTAGGATCGATTCTATTTTCGTCGGACGCTAAAGAATGTCTCACCGTCCCCAAAACTTAGGCCGTCGCCCGAAATTTAGTCAAGCGCCCAAATCCACTCCCAAAGCACAGACACTCTCTTAATCCATTCGCCATCTACCGCACACAGGGCGATGCATTTTGTCCATCGTCATCCCTCTCTGTCGCAATAGCCCCCCCACCCAGGTTCTGGATAGTCTTTTCTTACCTCTCACCCAGACCTAGGCATGCTGCTGTAACAGACTGGTTCCGGTTTAGACACTTACCAGCGACACATACCGTCGGAGATAAACTTGTCAAATGCGAAGGGCTTACAGAGACATGTGCTTTTTCGCACGAGACACTTATTGAAGGGACATGTTTGATCATCAAGCTGCTCAGTTCTTGGGGCGCTGAGTGTGCATGGGTGCACACTTCAATACAGTAAAGATACTTTCTTTGGGTACTGTGGGGAAATTTTGTAAAATTGAGAAGCAACACAATGTATCTTTTTATCTTATTTATTTTGTTAGTACATACATAAATGATATATTAATTTAAGTGATTATAAGATTAAATTGTTGTGTGTTTATACCTAACAAGAATACTGTTTTTTAAGTAAAAATTGTAGATGGATTCTTTTTAAATATTGAATTTAATATGATCGAATATATGGTGTGTCTAAGGTATACATGTGTTCGATGAAAGAGATATTTTAGATTGTTTATCATATTTTAAACGCACTAAATAATACAAAAAAGAGTATAAACCTCTTTTTATTTTAAGGAAAATTGCAAGTTATAAGCATTTTATAATTTTGCAATACCTGTAAAGCGCATAATTTTTAAGTTTTTTTATTTCGTTATTTTAATTATTCCTCAACAATCCTGCTTTACTAACAACTTTAATCAACACGCAAAAAACGCATCTACGATACTACCTTCAATCTCCACCGATAAAGCCTTTCATTTGAGCGTTTCAACGCAATTTCTTCTGTACTCCGACCGATACATTTTCTCCCATTCAACATTCCTACTACTTAAGAGCACCAAAATGCTGTTGCTGCTGCTGCTACCACATTCCGTTACAATTAAAGGACAAACCTGACCAGACACATTTTGTCGTGGTCAAATCTGGCCAGTCTATTCAACGTAAAACAATTCCGTACCATCGCGCCGGGGCTGTGCCGGGAGGCTAGGTTGCTTCGTCATCATTACAAAACGATTTCGCCACAGCTCTCGGCGATGACATCCATGGCGATGACGTTCGATCCGATGGCAGAGGATTTCGACGAACAGCACGCAAACGGACAGACAAATACCGCCACACAGCAGCACGAACGCCGATACTACCGCATCCAGGCCAACGATCAAATCGGTCGGGGCAATCTGGCGAACGCATTTCGGTTTCGCTTCCTGCCAGACGTGTCTCTGCCGCTGCATTAATCCCGCTTCATTCAACCGGCGTAATCTGTGAGTTTAGTCCGGGGGATTTAGTGCCACCCCCCCGACCATAGGCCATAGGACATCGGGATAATCCAACGTGAGTGTACGGAACGGCAGAGAAGCACGGCAACAAAAAAGAAAAAGAAATGTTTGACCACCCAGGATGACAAAAAAATTGGCCGAAAAACGATACAAAATGAAACCAGAACAAACATCAACCTTCACCACTATCAAAACTTGAAACATCAACGCGCAGCGATTGAAAGCCATGAAATAGTGCATTTTTTATTCAGTCGAAGCAGGTGTGCGGCGCAAAGCGAGTGTAGAGTGCAAAAAAAATTAAGGTAACCTCTGTATGCTGAAAGTAGTTTCGCGTTTCACTGAGTAAAAACACCAATTGGCTACAGTTTGTTTTCAGGGAATCTCCCTGCCACCCACGAAACTGTCGATCACGATTTTGCCACATTTTCATCGCGGCAGCAAGAATGACTTCTCACAGACAGTCGAACAGCCGAGGACGAAAGACCGGTGAAGCGTTATTGAAACTATGATTGAAATCGAGCGTAAAAATCAACGGTACCGCGTCGGCGTTAAGAAAGAGCAGCTGATCGTACAGCCCACACAACCTTTTGTGGTGAGTGTTTTTGTGTGAACGTGTTAGATTAGCTTGATTTTTCATTTCCAGGGTGTGAATGCAGCTAAACTTGTCCATCGTTCTACTAGCAAAAATTAGTAGAAGTATGTAATGATCAAGAAGATTTAGTGCAGAGCGTACGCAGATGATATTTCGATAATAACAAAAAGTAAAAAAAAAATAGAAGTCATGAAAGAAATATTCAGAGATTTCGGGCTAGATTCTGGAGCTACACTTAACGCTAATAAATCGACGTCGATTGATATTGGTGTTATCTCAGAATAAGATTATCGTAGAATGGTTGCAAAACAGTGACAAAATTAAAGTACTCGGAATAATTTTCACTAATTCTTTACGACTTACCATAAAACTTAACTGGGAAGAAACTACGCATAAATTTGAGCAAATCATTTGGCATTACATGGTAAGAGAGTTAAACCTTCATCAAAAAATAATAGTTGCAAACACATACCTAACTGCTAAGTTGTGGTTTGTTGGATCAGTACTATCAATAAGTAACAAAATCCTTAGGGAAGATTACATCCAAACTAGGCTCTTTCCTTCGGTCTAAAGGAGGCCCTAGAATTTCTCTACGTCAGTTAGCTATGTCTAAGGCAAAAGGAGGGCTGAATATTGTAATGCCGAAGACAACATTGATAGTACTACTTATTAAAAGGTATTTAAAATAAATATAATACATTAAACATACTAAGTAATTTATCACAGCCAATCACAATCTACCCGATATCTCAGACATTCCACCATCATATCCATCTATCCACTGCAATTATACAAAAATCAACAGCAAGCACAATTCACAAATCAATAGTCAGTTCCTATAGCTTCTTCTTCTTCTTTGGCTCAACAACCGATGCCGGTCAAGGCCTGCCAACACACTTGTGGGGTTGGCTTTCAGTGACTTATTGATTTCCCCCCATAGCAGGATAGTCAGTCCTACGTATGGCGGCACGGTCTATTTGGGGCTTGAACCCATGACGGGCATGTTGTTAAGTTCCTATAGCACACCACTTATAATACAAAAATACTCTAATATAAATTGGAGTAACATATTGCTCAATATAAATGGTAAACAATTGAACTCGAATAAAAAAAGCTATACGTACTAGGGTAAATGTACCAGTATTGGGCAGGTTAGTGCAGCAGTTTCAATAAAACAGCTCGTACACTTACAAAGCTTATTATTTTTCTTGAAAGTGTCAATATTATGGACGATAAACTATCGTTTTATGTTGTGCTATTTTTTATTTGCCGATTTAAATGCATTTCCTAGCGATATTCATGAAAAGGTAAACACTATTTTTGTTGCTATTTTCGGCAGTTTGGTCCTATTTTCGGTAGGCTGTGCTCCTATTTTCGGCAACGCGAATACGGGTCGGTAAATGTTATAATTAATGCCAATAGGTAGACAAAAATGTTTGAAACAATTTTACACTCTTACTTTCCTAAGATTAGTGTTGAAAAGTACTTAAATTATTAATTTTATGTTGCCCATTTTGGGCATTTTGCTGGCAGTTTTTAGAGTCACTTTGATGTGAGTTACAAACAAAGTAGGCATTGAAGAAAAAAGACAGTCTGACGGCTTTAGAGTACTGGCTCACAATTTATTATTTTTTTCTCAAGTTATTGGATTATTTGTAGTGAAATGGGTGATATTTGATACAAGAAATGTCATCTTATGTGTCAACATACGCATTGTAGTGTTCTGATCAAGTTATAAATGAATATTCAGCAAAATCAAAAGTGTGTTATTGTTTCAAGTTTCGGCAGGAGCCCACAGTATTGATCTATTAAAAATTCAACATTTACCGTGTACCAATTTTCAGCAGCATTTAAAGTGCATAATTACTTGTTTTTAGTGATTTTAAAAATCCCAGCGGATTAGTATAAAATCTGCAACCATAGAATCTTTCATAAAAACCACACTTTCATTGTTTAAGTGCTCTGGTTCTCTTAATAATGAAACCTGCCGAACTATTGGCTGACTGCAAATCTGCCGAAACATGTTGAACTCTGCACATTTTGTTTGATATTTTGTAAAATATACAAGGAAATGATGTGAAACTTCGTATATGAATAACAAACAAGCATATCTTTATTTAAAAAATATGCATTGAGAAAATTTTCGACGCGTTTTTGCGTAATTACACGTTTTTAGTTACCTTGCCGAAAACAGGTAAACTGTCGAATACTGGTACAGTTACCCTAGTTGGCCAATAAAAGAATATACACTCAGGAGTAAAAATTTAAAAATAATTTAACTAATAGTCCTAACTGTGAAAAATGTGGCTGTGTTGAAACCATTCAACACAAACTAAAAGAATGTCGAGAGAGAAAGAGGAACTGGGAACTATTAAGTGAAATAGCTCATGTTGCGGTAGCAACGGGTAGGTTTGAGGCGATTTTTAAATTGCAACGGTTGAGTTGAGGAGATTTAAGTTGCAATGTTTCAATTAAATGTTTCATTTTGCAACGGCTAAGTTTGGGTAGAAATTGAAACTATTGTAACACAGACAAAGCGTAGGGTAATAAAATATTTTTGGATCGGGTACATCCGGTGGGTGCATAGAAATTAGGAGAAAAATGCATGCAGGACGAAAACGTGCATATATAGCAGGTAATGAATCCTTTCATTACCAACCCAAAACGAGGACGTCATAAAATTTCAAGTTTTCTTAGGATTAATCTAGAATGCGTGGAACTGAAACATAAACAAAGCAGCATATAAAAACACAAGGAACATAAAAAACCATTGCATGGATTTCCGGAAAAGGGCACAATATTTTTACACGCACTGGCACCAATACATTCAAACGACATGTTAGTATATAACAACCAATTTTTGTTAAATAAACGTTAGATCTATTTCAGAACCTGAACGGAGAACGTCTCGATTTTCTTTGAACGTCTTGGCCTTTCCTAGGATTTGCTTTAGGTCTCATTCGGGTTACTCTGCCCCATCCGAAAAGTTATTGTTATTATAAACTTAGAACACTGAAGGCCTTTTCTTCGCGTGGCCTGGCCCGAGTTCCGCCATCAACAGCTTAAGAGCTCAAAATTAAAATATTGCCGTTGGATAGATTGATGAAACCAGACTTTAGAATAAATAACAATAAGGGAAACAATTAATCAAGTTATTCAGCAGATACGTGATAATAATCAAAAATAAAATGCAGGTACTAGCCTGAGAGATAAAGTAGGTTATATTTAAGTAAATGGTTGAACAAGAACTGAGTAAGTTGATTTTTATAAAAAAATATCGTTTAACAGTCAATCATTATTTTATCAGTTACTAGATAAATGTGCAAAAAAAAATTACGGTTGAGTGATGTGTGATACTTATACAAATATGATGGCACGTCAGGTTAAATTAATTAATGTTTTTGATAATAAAAAGAAATACAAAACCTATTGCTGATTTAATTCATTAACAGACCAGCCTTAAATCTAAGAAACGCCACCTCTTGGCATTCGTGGAGCTAAAGCGTGTTAATAGGTGCGTCAGAGTTGCTATTCTCCACCCACACCCCGTAAGCTTACCTACCCGTATGTTATGACATCGCGGTACGGTGAGTTTTTCTGCACGATCGCCACCATCCACTGCGACCAGACGGGGAACATATCAATTTCACTCAGCTCGCAAATTTCGCGCTCGCTGAACGTCAACCGGATGATGCGGTAGGCGGCCGAAATGGCCACATGAAATGCGTATCCACCTTCCCGCACCAGCTGCAACCCGTCGGCGGCCGCTAGGAAGTTGGACTCATTGCGTCCCGTTTTCGGCTCGTAGTACTCAATCCGAGTTCGGTAAAGTTCCAGTGAGTCAGCATCGGTCGTACGCTGGTAGTTAGGCATATGAGGGAGATGATT